>NW_027315846.1:13172105-13352105 GCF_026437365.1 Eucyclogobius newberryi
GGAGTTGTTTTATTTTTTTTTTCCTCTCAGTTATTTTTTCTTTGCTTATTGTTATTGGTTGTTGCCTGCAGCTTCAAACTTTCAGTCAAATTACCGTACAGTATCAGTTTTACATTTAAGTTTATTTTTTTTCAACTTAGCAGTAACTATGAAATGCCCGTCCTATTTGTGTGTGTGTCCTTGTAGCCAGTGACAGCCGGGTGGTGTCCTGTGCAGCCATGTGGAGGATGCCCTCGGATTGGGACGCCGGGAACCACGAGTCACCCGATGACTCCGCCCACAACCCCCAAACGCTGGAGTTACTCTGTCACCTTGATGACAGCGCCCACGGTAACACGGCCTGGTAGGTAATGCAGGGTCATTTTTCACTGGGCATCTTGAGTAAACGTTATTTACCCCAGGCGTTCTCTTAATTTACGGCATACGCCACTCCTAAGTAAGCACGGTTATCTTAATACCTGGCGGTATCTTTTGAGCATGGTGGGGGCCCGCTGCAGCATGGCAGCCCGCCATGCCAAAACCCCTCAGCGAGAACACTCATATACATATACACATACACGTACACGTACACATACTCATATACAATTCAATTACCAATAGTTTAAATTCTATTTATTTTTGTAATGCCTGAAATCACATCAGCGGATGCCTTAAAGGGCTCTTCATTTTCTCCTTTTTTAATACATTTTCTTTATGTGTTTAACTACCGTATATGACACTGATGATGTATTTTATATATCTTTATTTTAGGAAGACAAAAGCTCTGTATCCCTGGTATTATTTTAAATGACTTTCTAAATAATGTTTTTCTTCTTCTAAAATTCAACTCAATTGTGCGAGAATGACTCCTGGATGAGAGTCGAAATGTTTTGGTTTTCTAAACAGAGTCCAGATGATACAACGCATTTATTTCTACAATTAATGAAGGTGTTTGCTTTAAAGAAAGATGAAGTTACAAGATGAGGCCCGTAGGCTTTATTTGACTGGACAGTGCACCTTGAATGGGGGAAAAGACTGGAAAAAACACATGCAGTAAATGTTGTGAGCTGGTTTTGAACTCACAAAAACAGGAGATTAGTTGTTATTTATGCAACAAAAAAACACTGGGGTTAAGGGTTTAAGCAACAAGTCAAAATAAAGGATTATCATATTCTTACTTAAATCAATGTGCCAGTTTGATATGCTGCGGTGTAGCAGAGAACAGATAAAAGCTCTTTTAAATGTAATATTAACAATTATAGACCAAGTATATTGTTGTGGATTTAATAGGACACAATTGGCAATACAATATTTTTAGGGTCAGTGAACCACGCGGACATCGGCAAAGCTATAAAAATGACAACCATCATTTGAGAATTTAAATTTGCTTGCATTAAAAAAACTAAAAAAATATTATGAGATTTTTTTGTCAACACTAACTCGATGTACTATATAGATATCCACTGATATATCGGCCGGCCAATATATTGGGTCAATACATGAATCTTGGCCATCGGCTATAATTTTGTCATCAAGGCTGATTTTTGATCAAGTGCTACTTGGGCGGCTATAACTGGGAAGGACCCGTGGAAGAAGCTCTCCTTCACAGCTTCGAGATCTATGCTCAGCTGTGCTGCAGATATACATTTTTTGGCGAACAAACGGTAAGATTCCTTTCTCCATCTAACTCTATGCCAAAGTTAAAAGTCTGGATTTAACCAATATGTCGTAATTGTAAACCAACTACTAGTGGCGCTGGTTTGTTAAAGGTGAAACATTTCCTAATGTACAACGGTTGATGTACAAAACTATAAGAGGGGCTTTCTTTTTTATGATCCACTTGCTGTAAATGTTGCGGAGAATCTCTTACTTACTCTGGCTATGATGACCCAAATAATACACTATGAGGAAGGTGAAGTGAGTCACAATTATCCAGAATTCTCCGCTGTGCTCTCGTCTCATGCACATAGTTTCATGTTAAGTTTTGTGTTATGTTCCGTGTTAATTTCATAGAGAGGAAACTGACTATTACATTGTGCTTTCCACTCGATTCTCCTGAGATTTTCTTGTGAAAAAGATGTTTCATTCATGTAATTGTTAAGCTGCCTTTTTCAGCGTGTTATATACTTGTAATTTATTAATGTTTTAAGTATAAGATATATTAAACATATACAATTTTACCATTTACTGCCTTGTTAGTCTTCTAACTGGAAAAACACTTTTTTTTTCAATGATTAAAGGCGCAAAGGACAATTTTTCGGCGATTTGAGAACTCAGGCTGAAGTGCGCATGCGCACTCCCCCGTGCGGACTGATACAACACACATGTGCGTTTGTTTATTAGCATCTCTCGTCTCCCGAAGATTTCCGTCTTCTTATGAGTCAGCTCGAACTGTCTTTCTCCGTCTTAATTTTATCCCGTACACTGAGGGAACTATATTATGATAGATCAATGCGCTTAGGCACGGGGAGCAGTAGGTGCGTTTTATGATTGATACGTGGCAGGACTAATCGGCAGTCCACGCCACGAGGAAATAAGACTCAGATTTGGGTAAAAAAAAATCGTCCATTCAACCTTTAACATTTTATTATTATCTTGCAGGCAATGGCTGCACAAATAATCCAATGTGGGACTACTTCACCAGTCAGCACCAGGGAAAGCAAAGTGCAATATTTGTAAAATCTTGTGAGCTAGTGAGCTGAAAAAGAAGAACAAATCAATCACGGGTTGGATGCTAAGATTAAAAGCATTTAATATTGTTTTTGTGAGTTTAAGTGTAATTTTTAGTAGTGTTTTTAGTTTGGATCTGTTTTTTGTTTTTGTTTAACTTATTATAGTAATGTGAAGCGTAAACCAGACAACTACTTTGCATTTTCTGAGTGAACTACCTCTGCACAAAAATGCATTTATGTGCCAACTTGAAATGTTGGCCTCTTTCATAAATATTTTAATTGAACATTGACTATTTGATCATTCTACACTTGTTGCATTACTGCTATGTTTTTTACTCAAGAAAATCTGCCTTGAAAATCGGCCATCAGCTGACCAAACTTTGGCATCGGTCATAGAAAACTCCATACTGGTCGACCTCAGGCAGCTATAGTTATGATTTAAAATATCTACTGCATTAGGGACGCAAATAAATTATAGATCAATTAGTTAAAAAGACAAATGGCAGTGCAGACAAATAACACAGTGATGAATGAATGAGCTCTTGAAGCATCGTAGATAAAAATCAGTTGTATCATCTGGACTCTGTTTTTAGCTTTGCAGAAGAAATTAAAATGCATCTTCCTCAGAAGTTTTCAATAGTGATGGATTTTACACAGACAACACAGGAAACACAGCACAGAGAGAGCAAGGAATGTCAAATCAAGATAAAAACAGGATCCAGAAGATGCAACAGAATTTTTTCGACAATGGAGCACTCCTTGACGAATGAGGGATTATACAGACTCTAATAGCATACAGTATTAAGCTTTTCTCAATTCAAGATTCATTCAGTCACCCCAAGCTATAATATGTTTTCAGTCTATTCTTATTCCTTCAGTTGCGTTTTTCCTAGTCTTTTTATTTTATGTATTATTTTTTCAACTATATTTTGTGACTGTGAGTACCTTACATATTATTGACTTGGTCCATGTGTGCAATTTGTACTCGCAGCCCAATCTTTTGTCTTTTGCTCTGAGCTGCTGTGTGCACAATGCTCCGCCATAACTCAGCGCTTATAAGAATGAAAATCAATGGTCATTCCCCCTTTTAGTCCAGCGCTCATCGGCCACCTCATGATTGCTATCATTTTTAGAGGCTCCAATCAGTTAGTGCGCTGCATACTGTAGCAGGTATGTGTGCAAGGGAGAGATAACAAAGGAGTGAAAGCCGCAGAGAGAAGAGGGGAAGATTGCATTTGTTCGCCTGTGCCTGGGTTGTGCTACTGCAGTCTGTGTGAAGACCCCGTGTGTTTCTGGGGCCGTGGTAAAGGGCAGGTCAAGTCAGGCGGCCACTGCTGGGTGAAGATTGATGGCTCTGAGCTCCACCATCTTAACATCCCCAAAGCTGCAAACTTGTCCAAGGGCACAAGCAGTGTATGTAGTATATGTGCAGAGGGATTGCAACAAAGATTGTTGTCTATTGAGTTTGCTTGAGATGGATGGCTTTAGTCCGCAGCCCACCTCATCCATTTCAGCCCTGTAGTCAGATAGTACACATTTTGCAGTGCTCGACTAATACAACCACATGATAGATCTGGCCACTACCTTCATGCACATCATCTTTTTGGACAAACTTTTTTTCTTTCAAGCCGTAACAGGTGCCATGATGAAGAGAGATTCTGTTTTACACCCTGTCAGCGATCATATTGTTCGTTCTGATTGGTGTACATTGATTTCTTAAACGATGGCCTTCCTTACCAAGGATGTTTGGATATTTGTGCCCACTCTAGCCTGCTTGCCTGTGTGTAATCTTCATGTGTGTTCGCAGGTTCACATGATTGCTGCCAGTGTCTTTTCACTTCTGCTAACAATAACACTTTCTCCTTGCAACAACTCCCCTCATTGTTTGGGTGGGAAAACATTTGAGCTCCTACCCTGTTGTGAGGCGTGCTTTGAATTGAAACATCTCCTAAACGGGACCCCCTCTCTGCCCCTGAAAACACACCTGAACAAAGCTGAGGTTTGGTTTGAATACACGCGCACCATCGTTGTTTTTCCTATTCTGCTTCTTCTTACACTCCGTTTCGATTGGGAGCCGTGCCAGTTGAGCGAATCGATTCCTGTGGAGCCATTTGAGCCAATCAGGGCCCTAGGAGGGAATGGTAAAGCACAAAAAGCAACAAGGTTGATTTTCTAAAGTGGGGTGTGACAGAAGGGGGTAGGTTGTGCAGAAGTACTATTTGTACAAAAGTGCAGTCATGTGTGTTACTGTGTGATCTTGACTAAAACATTTGGAGTCTTTCATTGCTGGCCTGAATGCTCTGCTCACTCTCGAGGTTTTGTGTGGCTGGTGCGCTGAGCCGACATATTGGTGATCACAGACTGTGTGGTTTTGTACAGTGAGGGGTCCCCAAATCTCAATCAATTGGAACCCAGAGGCCGCATTCGCGCTCATGCAGATATAGCAGTGTGTTATTGATCTTTGTGACCCTGTATCAGATTAAGCATGCATCGAACTGGTGTATTTTGTTACTGCTTTTATTTTTTATGTGTGTTCACAGTAGAAACTATAACAGATTTGTTTTTAGTCGCTGGCAAGAGATTTATTTTCTGTCACCGAGTCTTATGTTCTTTTTCAGCCAGTTCCAAGCCAGAAATGGGCTTTCAGTAAAGGTTTATACAGCATTTTATGGTATTTAAGTGGACCTTATATAGTTATATATTTAAAATGTATGTCATTAGCAATTAAAATATAATTTGATACTACGGGAATAATTTGAATCATGATTTTTTTTTATGTAGACCTGATTTTTTTATTTTTTTTTACAGTCTTGAAATTCTTGGACAACCAATAAAAACAGATCTCAACTAAAAATCAACCAATCAGCAAAACTCTAAACTGAAATAATAAGAACCCCAAAAGGGAAAATAAATATTTCAGACCCAGAATTCATTACAACCATACTAATGCCTCCATAACAAGATGCTATCTTTTCTTCCCCAGACGGCACGCACACATCCCCATTCTGCCCTTGTGTCTCTTTATCCGTGTGAACATCTCATCCAGAAGGCAGCACGGCACACTCTCTGTTTGCACTGCTTGTTGGTTTTGTATATGAGAAAGCTGGGATTAGACTCATATGGATGCAAAGCACAGCAAAGCGGGGTAGCAATCTGATGAACGAGAGACAGAGGCAGAGACAATGAGAGAGAGGAAGGCATGGTGCTGTCCTATCCAAGGCTGTAGATATAGTAAAGGGATGTAAAGGCACTATGTTACACTGTGTTCCAGTAGCCAGCTTTGTGCCAGCTCGATGCCACTTTCAAGGGCAACCACACAAATTGTACTTTTTTAACAGGAAAGGCAATCAGTGTACTTACTACTGTCTCGCTTCTCCCTTTAACGGGATTTCAAGCTTTAATTGATACTATAGGGAACCATACGACATGTAAGTCTCAAAGTGTGGCACATATTATAATTGGTCCTGTGTTGTGCTGATGTATGTGTTTGGGGTAGGCTGTGAGTAGAGGAGAGAGAGCGATGCAATCTGACATTCTACAGTCCCAGCTGTAAGAGCCATGTTTGTAAGAAAAGGCTACATGCCTTTTCTTACATTGGTTCAAATTTAGAAAAGTCAACTGCAAATTTAGACATGGAAAAAATGGTTTAATGGTTAGAGTATTTTAACTGGAAGATTTTTAATTCAGTTCATAATTGTAGAATGAATTAATTGCCTTTGCACTGTTTTACACAATCTGGATCCTTCTATATTTGCTTTTGTCTTTAGTTCAGTTGTGTTTTATTTAGTTTCACTCAGATCATACTTAATCATATCATAATCTACACGGGTTTTCTGTGACCAAAACTGGCAGAAGCAAATGCCCACAATGCATGTAATACATCCATTTGCATTATACAAGTTACCTTTTTAAGCGTTTAACGTATTACTTCTTTTACCTTAATGACATAGACATATTAATTCATTCATTCATTCATCCAAATAACGTCTTGAATGGACTTTGATAATTTAATTTTAAAATAAAGTAAATAATTTGTATCTCCTAGTAGTTCCATAACTTAGCCCCAATAAAAGACAAACATCTTTGTCTAAGATCTTTTCTGGCTTTTGGCAAAAACTAAATGTACAATCATCTCCCAAATTATATTTTTGAACTCCTTCTGGGATAGTATGTAATTTAGCTTTAAACATTCGCTGAATACCTTTATAATAGTCAGGGTCTTTACATTTCATTAGATTTAATGTAAGAAATAATGTATTTGTATGTTTATAATATGCAACTTTATTTATCAAGCATATGGCTCATTTCTGTAAAAAACAACAACAACTAAGCTGTATAATTGATCAAGGTCTTACAAGTACCAACCCTCAGCTCTACGAGGTCATGTGTGTCAAGGTAATGTAAGTAATAAACAACACATCATAACTAAGTAACTCTTTAATTTTGTACATCAAACTTTTTTGATATTGTTGCTTTTATATAAGGTTTTTTCCATGCTCATCTGGAGTCAAATACAACTCATAGTAAATTGATTGTAGAAAAACTATTTATTTTTATGTTGTTGTTTAAATATTGCCCAAAATGTATAAATGTTTTAATCGGTCCTCTAAATGTCATTGTTAATTTGTGTTTTTGTCAAGTCTTTTCATATAATTACTTGACCTGTCTTCACGGCCTTGCCCATATTCACTCTTGACTGTTTTTTACAAGGTCAGCCCAGGTCTAGAGGAAGTGGACACAGGCTGGCGCAGTCCTCTCTTAAATGATGAATGACGGTGTTTGGAGCTCGTGTGGCTGTACATCCAAAGCCCATGACTTGGTGCTCCTCGGGAGGGCAGTAAAAGCTGTCCCTCGGCTGCAGTGAATTTACAAGCCTTATAAAGCCCTCTCATCGTCTGCCTCCCTGCTACATTCCATCACGCCTCCCTTGTCCCTCTCCCTGCTCCACCTTTTCCAATAAGAGGATGCATATTTTAAAACTTGGGTGGGATCCAAAAGCAAACTTCAAATTCTCCTTCTCATTGTCATGTCTTTTATCTCACACAAACACTCCTTCCTCCTATAATGTACGCTCAATCACACACTGGGATTTTTGCTTCAAGGTGACTAATGATTTTTAGAAAATGGACTTCTGTAATTGATGAACTCTTTAAATAAATTGGTTCATTTGGTAAACCTCTAACGACAGCGTCTTTGGGGCTTTAAAAACTTCAGCTACAGACTAATAGTGCACCTCTGTGATATTTTGAACCCAGATTTAACAGTGAGCCATAAAGTCATATTAAGTCAAAACCTTAACAAGCATTTAGCAGCTTTTCCCGGCCTCTGTTAGCTTTATGACGCAGGCTTTAAAAGTTGACAGGAGTTAAAAGGCTTCTTCTCACTTGGATCGCAGGCTTGTTTTTATCCCATGACTCCCTTCATTAAGCTGCTAAACCAATCCCAGCCAGCGAAGGAACAAACAAAAGTGGTCCAATCAGCACAAGGGAGTGGAAAAGCAACTATTTTGCCCCAAGCATGTCGGTTCGTGCAATTCCCAATGTTCGGCCACAAAATACATACTTTAAGTAGAAGGTAGCACAGAATCTTACTCCAAGAAGCATGCAGAGAAATCAATATTCTGCAGAGACCGGTATATACTGCAGGGAGAAATCAAAGCAAAAGTATGCAGCAAAATCTAGCTCTCCTTTAACACCAGTGAGGCAACTCTCTGTCCCACAGCTCTGTTTGAACTGTATAGATTGACAGAATTGGGATGCTGGATTCGCCAAAAAGTGTGACTATGGAGTATGGGCAATTTCGATAAATGGCCATTGGCTTAATTTTTTATTTAAAATGTATTTATCTCATTACAACGCAATCCCAACTAACTATGGCTTTATGGGTGGTGTTTTTCTTTGTTGTCATTACTGAGGTCCAATGTGTTTATTTGTTGAAGATGCAAATGTGTTTATTGACGTGGTAAGCATTAAGGCAAGGCAAGGCAAGTTTATTTGTAGAGCACATTTCATACACAAGGCAAAAATGCAGGAAAAATGCATTCAAATCACAAAGAAATTACAGAAACAGAAATACAATAAAATTAACTAAATTAAAAATTATCAATCCAACTGATTTTCTAAACTAATAAAATCACAAATAAAAGAGAAGAGTGCAAAGAAAAAATCCTTTCAGTCATATGCGCAGCTAAACAAAACTGTTTTTAGCTTAGATTTCAACATTGTCAGAGTAGAAGCCTGTCTCACATCTTCAGGAAGACTGTTCCAGATTTTAGCTGCATAAAACTGAAACGCAGATTCCCCATGTTTTGTCTTGACTCTGGGCACCAGCAAGAGGCCGGTCCCTGAGGTCCTCAGAGTCCGAGATGGTTCATATGGCACTAACATATCCAAGATGTACTTTGGTGCTAGGCCATGGAGAGACTTGTACACAAGCAGAGCTGCTTTAAAGTCTATTCTCTGAGCCACAGGGAGCCAGTGCAGAGACCTGAGAACAGGACTAATGTGATCATACTTCCTGGTTCTAGTCAGGACCCGAGCAGCAGCGTTCTGGATGTACTGCAGCTGTTTTACAACTCGTTTGGAGAGACCAGTGAGCAGGCCGTTACAGTAGTCTAATCTACTGGAGACAAACGCATGGATAAGTCTCTCTAAATCTGGTTTTGACACTATATTTTTGATTTTGGCAATGTTTTTTAGATGGTAAAAAGCTGCTGATGTTATTGATTTGACGTGGCTATTAAAGTTCAAGTCTGAGTCCATTAAGACAAAATAAGATGCTCGAAAACAAATGCACTGTTTTGCCATAATCGATATGTACAGTATGTCACTGCACTTCTTCTGATCCTCTAGTTCAGGAGTAGGTGCATTGAACAGTAAAGTCTGAATGTTTGAATAATCAGAAAAACACTGTAATTGGATAGTGTGTTTTTTATAAGGTATCCAACTTTCAGTACATATTCTTTTGTGTATAGCCCGTGCTTTCTTGTGGTCGACTGGTTAAGGCGGCAGCACACATGCCTGGCTCCACATGCTGCCAGCCGCAAGTCTCAACTCTGACGATTAACTGAATGTCTTCCCTGTCTCTCGTCCCCATTTCACGCTAAGCTGTCCTGTTTTATAAAGCCAATGTACCGCTATGGCATGATGGGGCTGTGTACTGTTAAAAGGTACCAGTTTGGAACTGAGTTTAAGTTTAATGTGTACCACTGATTAAAGATAAATAATATGTATTTTGTTAACAAGATTTAATGCCTGAGAGTGAAAACAGTTTTTTGTTTTTCCTCAAAGAAATGGTATTTAATTGAATTTATGAACATTGTCATTTTCTATGTTATGATTAACACAGGAATGGTGAAACCAAAGGTTCTACTGGTACCTGGGGAAAAAATAAATAAAAATCAGAATCATAACTCATAAAGACATTATGTTACATTTGAGAATATTAATACAAATGTTGAGACTGGGGTGCTGGAGACAACATTATTCACTTTACATTGAATTTGTACTGCACCAATAGCGCTATAGCATATTTAGTATTAAAAACAGCCATTTTTCCTGCCTGGACCATCTGTACAAATAAACAGGTTGGTGTATATGCCTGATTGACACATGTGTCCTAATACAATCCCCTGTTATTGTTATAATATAACAATAACATAGCATATGCTTGTGCCTCTGTGTGTTTGCAGTGTGCTATGGGAGCCCATGGGGGACGGAAAACGTGTGATTTCATTGGCTGATAACCACGCGCTGCTCTGGGACCTGCAGGAGAGCTCCACACAGGCTACAGTAAGGCTGGCACACACACTTGCACGCACTATATCTCACAAAAGCTAACTCATTATTTGATAACCACCATATCGTCTTCGTGGTATCAGGTGCACACATCCTCTATCCACGACAACAGAGTCCACTATTCATCCTGATGCACAAACAAGTCTAGTAGGAAAGGCTGTATCTGCCCCTATTGAATTGGTTCTTTGGGAAATGTACAAGACACACGCAATTTGTTATCCTAATGATGATATAGGTGTACTAAGGACACCCTTATCAACGCAATGCTCGTGAAAACCACTGTTCTAGTGTAATTGAAGGAATAAATTAAGTGATATTTATGAATAGTCATCACACAGGGTATCAATATATATATAGCTCTTAGCAAAGTGATTGTCACCTGTCCCTGTTTTCATGAGTTACATATATAAGACATATATACAGAGGGATGTCAAGATTGTTTAGTTAATTGATAATTGTGACTATTACGGTCACAATATAATCATACAAGCTAAAAATAATAATAATTGTAACCAACTAATAGAAGCAAAAATAAGCTATTTAAGTTCAATCGTTACGCTCTTTACTATCTATACTGGAGTATAAAATGAAAAAAAACAAAAAACATTTCTGTCTAGCGGTTTGTTAAAGGCGGTATGGACGATTTTTCGGCAATTTGAGAACGCAGGCAGAAGTGCGCATGCGCACTCCCCCGTGCGGACTGATACAACACACACATGCGTTTGTTTATTAGCGCAACGGATCGCATCGCATCTCTCGTCTCCCGTAGATTTCTGTCCACTTCTGCGTCAGCTCGAACTGTCTTTCTCAGTCTTCATTTTGCCCCGTACACTGAGGGAACTATATTATGATAGATCCATGCGCTTAGGCACGCGGAAACGTGAGGAGGAACCGCACGCGGCTGCAGGTGAGCGGTAGGTGCGTTTTATGATTGATACGTGGCAGGACAAATGATTTATCCACGCCACGAGGAAATATGATAAAAAAATTTGCTGAAAAAAATCGTCCATACCACCTTTAACTTACACAATTATGTTATTAACTTCAGAAAGTATGACTTCATAAGCTGGTCACAAACTAGACGATCTGTGATCTTTTAGACAATTTGAATGAGAGAAAATTAAGTATTTTACTGTTGTTTGGTTCAGTTGTAGTGATGTGTGGTGAATAATCAAGAAAATTGTCATATTTTTAATTTTTTTTTCCCCACAATAATTGTGACACTATGTGTCATCCTGACATCCCTAATACAGTGTGTAATAAAGTCTGAAATAGTTTATAAACCAAAATTCTGTTTTTTCTCTAAGCGTTAGCCCTAATGCAATGTGAAGAAACACTTTTCTGTGAATTCGACATCACCAACCCTCTAACTTTGCAATTAACATAATGTATTTAAAGACTCTGGATAATGGCGTGTGTTAGGTGAACATGCGTGAGAGAGAGAGGTAATAGACTTGTGGTTTGTGTGCCCAGGCTTTCACGGCTGTGTGTTGTTCCATTAGATGGCATGGGAGATGAAGAATATAGATGAGTCATTAGTAATTCATGTGCTCGGTGAAAGATTCGCATAAGGTCAGCCGGGTCACAGGCCTAACGGATACAAGCGTCTTGCCAGTCCATGCCTGTGTGTTCATTTATTGCGGCGGCGGACCATTTTATGTGAACGCTTTGCTTAGGCGGCTAAGATTTGCATGCCTGTGTACCCTGCCCACTCTCAGTCTGTGGCTTAATTGCTGTCTCTGCTTCTGATAACAGGAATTAAGGGTTTTAATGAATGTTGGTATCAATCAGTTGTCCCCATGTGTTACTGTGGGCTCTCTCCGGATACTCTAGCTTTGTCCCACTATGACATGCCTGTGCCAGTGTTAGATGAACGGGTGACTTAGTTTGCCAATGAATGAACCTGTGAGTGGATTGACGTCGGTGTGTCAGTCCTGCACCCAGCTGGTCCAGGGTACTTTAGCTCATCTAAGGCACATATAGAATAGGCGCCAATGTGAAAATGTGATTCATCTTTGCTTTTTTAAAATTATATGGTTAGGGTTACATTTGGATCAAAAGGGTTAATGCTTTGCTCATTAGTTACTATACTACTACTATACTATTACTATAATACTGACACAATAGTAATGGAATTTATTTTATATCAAATAGATTTTGTAGGATTTCAGCACAAAAGGCAGTGCTATGACAGTAAAAATATAAAATAAAATAAAACTATGGAAAATGACTTGCCGAATGGCAGTTGAAACATCCCGGTTTGAAAAGCTATGTCCAGATGATTACCGCTGAAACCTTTTCTACCATGGCTTGTTAAGACATGTAACTCACCAGTGTTTTTTGTCCAAGCCAAATTGAAAGAAAATCTCATTGGATCATATTCCACATGTCATGGTCAATTTTATCTTGTGATATCTTGTGGCATCTTACCTACTTTGACAAAGTTATTTCGCTGGACTTTTGGCCCAATTAAAAATTCATTATGCTTCTCGTTTAATATGCTGTATGCACTGTCCATGAGCTACATTCAAGTTAGCAACCTCTAGTGGCCAGTTTGGTCACAATGTAGATCAATATGATGCTGTCTATAGCCGCCAAACAAACTCTACTCTTGACCAATCATAATTGGATACAAGGGACATATTTTTAATGGATACAGTGGATTCATTTTTTGTGGCTGTTACTGTATCCCTGCTCCTTGTGTTGCATCATTACGCCTGAGCGTGTTTAGTGACCCAAGCGCGAGGTCAAGAAGAGCTGAGGAGGTGTGGGAGAGCCGAACCCATCCTAGGACTCTGACACCGGCCAACGCCGTTATTAATCCTGCACCCAGGGACAGCCACCGGGGTGAAAGTACAGCAGGGCAGCAGAGAGGTGCGGTAATGAGAGAGGCTACAGTCAGTGTGGAGGGCTGGCCTGATTGGAACGATGGAGATTAGCCGCGATACAGATATGGAAGCAGAGTGGGCTTGATGAGGAAGAGGGGGAAGAAAGAGGAGAGCAGAGAAAGCTTGGCAGCCGAGACAAATTCCTCCAGCGCTGATGAGAATGCTAATCTCCAAGCCTCGCTCCCCACCTCCCCCTCTTCTCCTCCTCCCCTCTTCCTTGTATCTGTCAAAGGGTGATGTGTTCATCTCTGTCCAGCAGCTACAGCATGGTTCGGGCCAGATTGGCATGAGTGGTCCGATGTGGGTGTGTGCACTTGCATATATAGCAGGGATCATGTGCGTACACAGCGTTTGAAGGGAGGTTTGCGTCTGTGCGTGTCTTCACATGGCTCATCAATTAGAATCGCTGGTGGGATTGAGCGAGAGCGTCTCAGCCAGGCTCGTCGCACACCCACACACCTTGTCCGCCACATCTGCTTCTGCCGGAGAGCACAGAAAAAGCATGAAACCGGCGCGATTTGACAGATAGCGCCGCATTAGTGCCGCCTGTGTCCTAAATGAATGCGTCCCCCTGTGTTGTGTGCACTACCTTGTTAGGGGCCCTAATTTGGTTAGTGCGCTAATAAAGCTGGGAACATGGGATGCACGCAGCACGGGTTGGTGTTGCACCAGTAGTGGAGCAGCCAAGACCCGGCTTTAAAAAGCATCTCCTGTGTATGGAAAAGACTACTTAAATATAACACATTGCTGTTTTTTTATTTTATTTTGGGTGTTTTTAGACTTTATGATGGTTTGTTTTCAACCAGGAGTCCGTAAGGTCCTCTTGGCAATAATCATTCAATCCTTCCCTCACAGAAATCAAACTCTGTGGGTAAAAACATTGTAAAAGTTTTGTACAGCTCCAAATATGTGCTTATGGAGCATGCTTGTTCGTGTCTCTTGTTGACAGCCTCCTGAAACCAATGGAGGTGTTGTGGGTGGAGGTAAAAAGTGCTTTAAAACTAAACATCTTCAAATTTCCAATATCATTTTTTTTTCAATATACTGTGCATACCCAATTGACATCAAGTTAGATATCTTAAAAAGGATTCAAGTCCCCTTTGAAAGATTCCTCCTCCGCACATAAAGTTTGTGAAATCTCTCAAATGTAACCGTGTTTTGCGTTGCATGAAAGTGTTTATGAACAATGTTGTCTGGCCATAATGACAAGGGAAATATCTGTGCTTGCTTTTTGGACTTTGAGTGAAAACAGAACTTATCGGGAATATTTTTATTTTGAGTTGCTAATTTAACCGCTAAAATGCACTAAATTAATTACATTTTTAGTTTTGTTTTATAAATATTAAATATAGCTTTTAACTCCCTTTTAGCACTTGTGGATCACTGCGGCTGAAAATGAAATTCACAAAACACATGAAAAAATCCAGCAGATGGCGGCTTGGATTTCAGTCCTATTTGGATCGATGTATTCAAACCATTTTACTGAAAAGAGGTCTGCTACAAATTACAATTTTCAGCATTTTGTTCTGAAAAAGCAAGCAAAAGGCAAACAACGACATCAGGTGGGTAATAGTTGTGAATTATTGTAGAAACCTAATGCAAATTGACCAAAGAACATGTATGCAGACCCATAAGATATGCTTCTAAGTGACAAAGACAATATTTATTAAGAAAAAAAGAATACAATTAACATTACAATTGCATTACTAACTAATTTGATGCAACTAGAGGATCATTTTTGCACTATTCTCTTCAGAGGAGACATTGACTCGGTTCTTGATGCCATTTTGTATTTCTTCTTAGAGAAATGCACATTTTTTTCCACTATTCTGGTGTCTTGTAATGATCTGTAACACACTTTAATAAAAAACAAAAACATATTCGTCCTTTTTTTGGGCGTGTTCTTCGATATAGCTGTTAATAAATCATTAATAGTAAAGTCTGAATGGTGCTTCAAGGCCACAGCGGAGACCCCGGCTGTCTACTCGTCTGATGTTTATCTGTCCCTCTCTGGCCCCATTCTTCTCCTCTGCTCCCTTTGTTCTACGCAGTTCCATGCCTTTCCTTTCTGCGTCTCGCTCTCCTTCTCGCTCTACCTTTGCTCTCTCTCACTCTGCTCTCTCTCTCTTGCTTGCTCTTTCCCCCTAAGCCTATGTCCTCACTCTCTCTCCTTTCTCTCTCTCTCTGCTCTTTCTCCCTCTTACACAGTCTCTCTCTCTCATCCTCTATCCTCTCTCTCTCTCTTTGAGCTATCACTCTCTCTGCTCTCTCTCATTCTCTCCTCCTTCCTGACTCTTTGTCCCACTCTGTCCTCGCTCTCTCTGCTCTCTCTCGTTCTCTCCTTCTTCCTGACTCTGTTCCACTCTGTCCTCACTCTCTCTCCTTTCTCTCGCTCTCTGCTCTCTCTCCCTCTTACACAGTCTCTCTCTCTCATCCTCTATCCTCTCTCTCTCTCTCTTTGAGCTATCTCTCTCTCTGCTCTCTCTCATTCTCTCCTCCTTCCTGACTCTCTGTCCCACTCTGTCCTCGCTCTCTCTGCTCTCTCTCGTTCTCTCCTTCTTCCCGACTCTCTATCCCACTCTGTCCTCGCTCTCTCTTCTTTCTCTCCTCTCTCTCCGTCTCCTGCTCCTTCTCTTTCTATGGCTGTCTCGTTCATCTATCTCTCTTCGCTTTCTCTTACCCTCTATCCTCTCTTTCTCTCTGCTCTCTCTTTCCCCCCCACTCTGTTCTAGCTCTTTCTCTCTCCCTCCGCGTCTCTTATCTCTTTTTTCTGCTCCGGCTATCGCTATCTTCCCTTCTCTCTCTCTTTCTCCCTTTCTCTGCTCTCTCTCCTCTGTCCTCTCTTGCTGAAATAATGAGAGTGTAGCAGGGAGCTGTGCAGTGACGGGCCGATCGATGATCCCTGCTCCAACGGACAGAGACGGCAGAGGCAGGCAGAGCGCGAGCAAGCGAGGGAGGGGAGCAGAAAAAGATGAGGATAAAAAAAAAAAAAGACCTATAGTCACAGCCAAGAAAAATCGTGCCGGGCTGGCGCGCCTTTAGATGCATCATAGTTTAAGGGAAAGATAATCATTCCCAACGTCGGCGCATAGAATGAATGGAAACTCATTTTAAAGTAGCCTGATGAAGTGGTACGCTTTTATAATTCCCACTCCTTGAAGTGTTTTGACTTTGATTAATATCCCCTACATTGTTGCCCCGTGAAATGTAGCGGGCGCGTTTAATAAATATCCAATGACAACCCACGTCTTCTTGTTTAAAAAGTCTCAAATGTTTGCAATTTATCCCAACTGCCTTTAAGCTAAAAGTGCTCCGATGTTAGATGACATTTTGGCAGTTTTTCTATTGAAATATTACAATACACGTCAATTGTTTTTCAAGCTGTTCATTAATTGCTGGATTCAGCCTTAAGCAGCAGTTCAAATTAAATAATGTTAAGACTATTTTATATGTGCTGATCCATACTCCCAACTCCTGTGTAGATCATGAGGAGGTCAATTATCATACAAAGGTCATGTTATTGATTACCACAGACTATATGTATGTGAAGCAGTTGCATTGGTAGAGGGTTGGTGCTGTCCCAGAAAAGCTGTTGTTTGACGTGGAATTGTAAACTTAGTGAAGCTTGGACTTGAAAAGATGAATTCAGGTTAAATCTTACTGTGTATTTGTCATTTTTACATAACACAACATTTTGTTTTACTAGACATTTTGAGATTTCTTGTATTTTCTCATCTGTTGTTTGCCAATTCAATTCTTTTGATGTGATCTTTAACATTAAACACCTAAAAGATTTGAAAACACGTGTTTAATGCTATATTTCTAATCTATTCAATTGTCATAACGGTTTTTGGTTGGTACACCATGTAAACCTGTATATCAATAATATCTTGGATTTCATTTCATTTTTCGAGTAGCGCGTGCACAGATCTCAACAGCCCTGATCTCAAAGTGGCTCGGCATATAATTAAACTTTTAACAGACCTCCCTCGCTCTCGAGATGGACAGAGCAATTTTTAGAAATTTTAGATTTTAATCTGACAGGCTGTAAAGTGACAAGCCTCCGCAGGGAAGTATTGTGCCACTAATGCCCAAAATATTAGCGCAGTCATATTGAACAATCGGGGTCTTGAGTGCAGCCCGCGGAGAAAATGACTTCTATTAATACATGATTATGCTGATTGAATGCACTACAAGGCCGGAGCTGTCTCGGATATTTGGGTAAAATTCATGCTCCCACTCAGTGATGTTAATGAGGTGTGCGTGTGTTTCTGTGTGCAGGTGTCGAGCCGCGCCGCACTCGAGGGCAAAGGTCAGCTCAAGTTCACCTCGGGAAAATGGAGCCCGCATCACAACTGCAGCCAGCTCGCCACCGCCAACGACACGGCGATCCGCGGCTGGGACCTGCGCAGCATGAGGTGAGGGGTCTGGAGAACGCATTAGCCCAGATACAGGAGCTTTGTCCGCATTTGTGTTAAGGCCAGTTTTTCACCTCTAAAAAGTGATATGATGTCTTTGGAGTAACAATGCTCTATATAAAAAGGAAAAAGATAGTATAGCAATAAAGACACATATGGAAATGAAGCCCTTTAAGAGAAGAATTAAATAATGACTAATGTGTTTGTTTGGAGTTTTTTGACAAAGAAGATTATGGTTGTGTAAGAAAAGTTTAATGAGGCGATTCAACAGAAGTCTAAATTCTCAGCATTATCATCAGTTTTTCAATTATTCTTTTGTAATTCAATCAATTGTTATTATTTTTGTAATACATATTTTAGTCTATAATTTGTACCATTTTGCAAATGCCCATTATAATTTTGGTCCAGTACTTGTTGGCTGTTTGCAATTTTTTTAGGGATGGCCTTTTTCCTGATATCAAAAGTATGCCCCAAAGGTATCCATTCATTGTGTCCATGGCAGAAGTTTTGAGGCCCAAGCACATGTTGAATCAAGTTTTTAAAAACAAAATAACATGTGAAATGTATGTGAACCTTCGTTAAAAGTAACGAACCATAGTACTGTGTTATACGTCCCTGAGTCAACTTGTTCTTGTCCTTATTTGAGGTTATAGGACGCACATTTTCAATATTACTCTTTGCATTTTAACATAGAAAGCCAACAGAAATGTACTGTTTTTAACTTTTACATAACTCGTAAACGACTTTGTGAATGGTTATTGCGGAGCTGCCCAAAATACAATCCTTTTTCTGGTCTTCTCTGAGCAACTTTGATACTATTACTTGTATTTCACATGGCTATTATTTAGAAGGCAACCGGTTTGCATTCCTAAATATCTTCTCCTCTTTCATTGATTTTTATTTTTGTGAAATTCAAGTGGGTACACATTCTCCAGTTAATGAAACCACACGTGTTCTCTGATACGCGGCTGCCATCCAGAACAGTGCCAGGAAAGACATTTTTAAGACCATGTTGCATCGGGATTGAGGATTCAAAAAGAGCAACATGGGGCCTGTTTTCGCCACGCTTTGCCACTCGGTATTATGTTTGAACAGTGCTCATGTCCTACAGCTCCTGAAGTAAACCAGCAGGTGAAGGCTGACAGCTTTGACTCATGTTACCAGCCACTTCAGTACAAATGGGAAAGATTAACAATTTGAATGTGTTTAGAATATGCAATTACATGAAGATTTAGCGCACTAACAGCCTTCATAATATATGTTATTCTGACACTAATAAAAATGTCTGTAATGTAATCAGTTGTATTGCAAGATAGATGTAAGAAACTGTCTTACTGGGCTAAATAATGCATTTCATGTTGCCTTTTCATATTTTGTGGTTAATTTGTATAGCTAGTCTGGTCACATCTGATCAGTGTCTCGTCTTGTAGTGTTAAAAGATCTTGTAAAAATGTGAACAAGGAGGTTGCATGTTACTAAACAGAACAGGCACTGATTAAAAGAATGAAGGAAGACTTTGAAGAGCTAAGAGCAAACAAGGATAGCAAGTGATTTTAGATGCTGCTTAGGAATTAATCACATGAATAATATTTATTTACCGCTTGAAGTAGTCCATTTCCATTCTGAGTGAATGGTCCCCGGTTATAGTCCGTTACAGTTGTATAACGACAAAAATGTTAATGTGCTTCTTTGGACAATCTGCTTTTTTGGTAAAATTACCATCCTGTGATTCACCAATTTTCCGTTTAGTGAACGCTACGCTCAGTTTTCCACACCCACCCCTATTGGTCAGTGTCTGTAAGTGACTGACTGGTTGATTCAAACTCACAAACCCTTTGACACATCGCTGGTATTCACATGAAGGCATTTTCTTTATATTAATGTCAAATAGTGACGCACATGGCTCTTTATTACAATTTTTCTATGGATGAAATATTTTTGAATTAGAGGAAGACAGCACGTAACCGTCTGTTCTGGCTCCAACAAAAGATGTTTAATTTCTTATATTTATTTAATTTATTTTCCTGCTCAGTATGGTCGCTTTTTACCCCAAAGACATTGAAAAATGGTTTTCTTTCAAGATGTCATCAGACAAGCAAATGCATAAATACATATAAGTGCAATAATGGCATGGAGCAATCATATTCCATCCTCATTTTGTAATATCTCACATCAATCCTCCAAACAGTTTAATTAAAAAACACATAATACTCAACCACTTACAGTTGTTGATATGCTGCTTTCTTTGGCTGCACCGAGGCAAAATTGTCTGTGTGGAGCAGCTAAAGAGCTAACAGTCACTCCGAGTGGCTGGAGGAATCTCTTCTCTTCTTGTCCTGTTATGACACATTTCATTGGTACTCGAGGTCCGTCCATGAATCTAATCAAGTGTTTGTCTGCTTGTGATGAAGTGCCACGGCCTTTCGCTCCTCCTTGACACAAAGCGCGCGCAGAACCAGACATTAACCTTCTGTGTGCCGGTTATTGCCCTCACCCCTCCTCACCTCCACGTGCGTTTTTGTTTGTGTTTTTTCTAGGTATACGTGGTCAGCGAGGTCACCGTGTAGTTGCATACAAGGAATAATAATCACCCGGCTATCGATCGCCTGTGATAATGGCAAAGTGCTGGGGAGATTTAGAGGGGTAAGGGGAGAGGGAATATATTTACAAGATGCGTATCACACAAGCCCTCAGATAAGACAGTTGAATCATTGATACGGCTGCCTGTCAGAGCCATAACAAATTAAAGAGTTCCTGAGAGCTCCCATTTTGGCCATTCTTCCCCCGCTGTGCAGTTTTTTTGTAAGATGCAACAGCGCTGATTTGGCCGTGGGCGCTTACAGAAAGGAGGGGGCCTGGCACAAGGCTTGTTAGCAACACTACACAGCTTCATAGGAACAAAACCCAGCATTATTTGAAGAGATATTAGGAACCAGTAGAGGGAGCACTACGCTATTATTTTTTCCAAAGCATCAAATATATTCAAAAATAAATGTGACAATATTGGTGCGACTAAAGTAACCGTTCCTTTTGTTCGTACAACCTTGGCAGCCTATTCTTCAGTCAGTGCTGAAAATAGATTTAGATCAATGTGTCTCAATTGTTGTACACTAGCCTTTCTCTAGCTCCTCTGCAAGCTTAGTTTGGGGAAATTTAGAAATAATTGCATTCAAAATGTTTTGCTTCTACTGGGGTTAGTATTTATTGGGAAGTATTTAAGCCATGGTTCTACTTCCTTGTTAGTTCTGCCATAGACATTCCAAAAAAATGTCAAATTAGACTAATGGGAATGTATTTGGACTAGGTGGGAGCGATTCAAACAATATTATGTCAATCCAACAGAGACGTGTTAGGACATATCGTTAAACGTTTTAATGGAGATTTGATTTTCAGACAAATAATGCTAAATGTGTGTAGACTTAATCATAAAAGTGCAGAAATATCACCTTATATGCTTATTTGAAGGTTAACGCATTTTATTTTTTATCAGCTCTTTTTGTTGCATGTTTTACTATAAACTATATGTATTGCCCACCTCTAATGCTTCTCAGGATGGTCAGCGCAAATGCTTTTACTTCTTAAACTGTACTAAAAAGGGCAAATATTACAACTGAACTAAGTCCTCCTCTGTTTTAGTTTTGGCATTTTTCTCCATCGCAGGTGAACTGCTCTTTATTTATCTTTGTTACTGATGGAACAGAGTACACTGTGACCATCGATTGTCTAAATTGTAAATGAGTCATTGATGATGAAACATTTTATTGTTTCCAGGCGCTACGATTTTGACACCTTTTTGTTCAACATTGTTCACAAATGTACCACTTAACCCCTTATTGGTAAATACTGACCACTCAGACCTCGCTGATTTGTGCTGTCTGTCCAATATTCCTTTTATTAACACATCAAACAAACTACAATTATTTACTCACTCCCACCCACTGAGAGGTGCCATGGTTACCAGACATTCTGATGCACCCCTCTCGTGGCAGTGATTGCTAAGGTTTAGGCTCAGACTGAAAATGGGAGATGAGAGATTTCTTTCAAATGTTGTAGAATATATGTTACGCTCCGATAGCCTTGGGGTGAGTAGATGCAGTCTCAGTTGTCTCTTGTTGTTGCAGCAGTAAATGGAATAAACCTTGGGTTTTGGTGTAAGGTTTTTGAAAAGTTATTTTCAAATAGTGTGTGTGTGGGGGGTGGATGTGTGGGGGGTGTTTGAGTGTATGAAGCACGACAAGCTCAATTACAAGATCTGGTTGGGTCACTTATTTTTATGTTTTCCCATTCATCATAAAATTTACCTAATTAATCTAATTAGCAGTAATTTCAATATTTCTGAGATCAATATTCTACTTCAGCTTTCACTGCTGGATTTACCTTTTAATTTAATTGCTTTTACATCAGTTGTCCTTCAATCTTTCTTATCCAAGCTTTGGACTTGCCCAGGGTACAGTACATTACTTTATTTACGCATCTGTTACGATATCAAATTTTAAAGTTACAATTATTGTGGAAAAATAACAAAACCATTTGCCACAATTATATACATTTTTTTTTTTTAATGAAAAAAATTGTGACCTGAATTGAATCTGAATCCAAACCTTTTCAAAGTGTCTTCCTTGAGATGTGTTCCTGCCAAAATCATAGACTGGACTACTTTATTGATCCACAAGAGAATAAACACAAAATAGCAAGCTTCACTAGTCAATCTGCAAGCCATTAGACTGAGAAGTGACTGTGAAGTGGTACGAGCATGTCCCAGAAACTGTCATTAACATCAACGATGTGACCATCATGTGGGACTTGGCAGTGCACACACACATCGTACCGTTTCTGCAAATCGTTCTGATATAGTGCTCCTCAATAAGAAGGACAAACGCTGCCTGCTGATAGATGTTGCTTTGCCTGATGACCATAATATCAGGGTAAAAGAAGAAGCATTTTGAAACAAATTCATTCTTTTATCTATGTTTAATTCCTTCATTTTCAAAAGATATTTAAAAACACGTTTCTTCTGTTCATAAATGCAAATGGCTATTTACAGTTTTGACTTTTTTGAGTAGCTGACGGCACCTGACCCTTCCTGTCAGACTGTCAGACTGTAGCCGTTTGCCCCCGGTCTGGACCTCAGCGCTGTAATAGTGTTGAGCCTGTACATCCGCCCGGTCCTGTTGGTCCAGTTGGCGCGGCAGCTGTGTCATGGCAGCCTCTCAGTATGCGCCATTGCCTCCTCTTTTCCATACACACACTCACACACACACACTCACACTCACACACACACGCACACACAGACACACACACAGACACACACACAGACACACACACAGACACACACACACACACACACACGCGCACACACACACACACACTGAGGATATAACCTTAAAGATGTACCCCAGGTTTGTTCGGGGTCTGTGTCAGCCCCTGTTCTGGTATTGGGACAGGCAGAAGCAATCGCCTAGAGCTAGCTATGGAAGACCCCAGAGAGAAGCACGTCGCAACCCGTCTCCAGACGCACTCTAAAAACACAAAGATAACACTGCTTATGAAACATAGACGAAGCCCGCTCTACTTTGTTCTGATGTAATATGCAACATTATGTAAATTATAGAAAAGTCGGCACAGATATTGGGGACAGAAAGCACACTTTGAGAGGGAATCCAACACTTTTCAACATCTCCGTTTTTAATGTACCTTTGCTGTTGCATTATTTACATCCTAATCCCAGATGGAGTTGAAGCACCAGATTTTAAGGCGGGAGCTCTTGTATTAATGTTTTCAAAGAGGTCAGAACTTGAAAAAGCCATGCTCTTACGCAATATTTTAGAAATGATATGAATCTTAAAGTTGGAGGGATCAGCTCACTATCTAAAAGTATCCAGGGTTATAGTGAACTTGTCTACAAACTTAATTTGCATATTATCAGTGTCTTTGCTGGTGTGAATGTGCAAATGTGGGACAACGGATGGAAATCACGTGTATGTTCATTAACAGTAATTGTATTCATCATCAACGGATTGATTTATTTTTTTGTTACAGACATGCAACTGACCAGCAGAATAAATTGATTTATCAAAAATAAGGTTAAAATCTATCACAGTGAAAATGAAAAGGCAATAAATCTGCATTTTTATCAATTAACCCCCAGTGAAAATAAAATAAAGATACATTAACTTCAACTTAAAATCAGATTTTATAATAGATTTTACTGAAGATTTCCTCCTTTCATATAATGTGGGTTAGAGCAGACCAATAACTAGAAAAAATAAGCATAAAGATAAAAACTCTGCATGTGTTTATGTGACGAGACGAGGTTAAAAGCATTGTTCTGGGAAAGTGATTGATAACAGTTTTCATAATGTGTAGCATTAATACTGCTCGCATGAACTATATAAAGTTCACATGCGCACTAATAAGTGGGTGGGATGAACAGACCTCCGATGCCCACATGAGGATTTCTCTGGAGTGGGGCAAAATGAGTTAAGAAGAATGTATAGATGTTTAACACATTTATCCTCCACTTTATGCTTTAATCTTTTTTTAGATAGAACATTCCGATTTGGTCAATATGCTGAAATCTTTCATAAATCTATCTGAGCCTCTGACTTTACTCGCAGCTGCACAGAAAAGAACAAATGCACAACCAGCTGCACTAGTGTGGTTAATGACAAGGATTTCACATGTTTTACTCAGAACCTTGAACTACCTAGCCACATTTAAGGGAAATAAAGCTGGTTATATAAAATACTGATTTTAACCAAGGAGAGAAAGTCTGAACTATTGAAATTGAAATTGTTTAGGACCCCCGCTGCTCCGACACAATGATCAAAGTCCCAGCAACAGACAATACAGTTCATTATGGTGGAAACTGTACCACATGTGCAAGTGTCTGTGTATGAAACTCTCTTTGAGCGGTAATAACCATTCTGTCAGTAAGTCCAAAATGTCTTTGTAGAGAAATGATGAAAACCTGCATTGTGTTAGTTTGTAGGAAACCAGCTGTGTGTCATTGCTGGCACACCGGGAGCCCAAAGCCTTTGAATAATATTAGTCTAGCTAACAGGCATGTACTAGCCACTGGGCATGGGTGTGAGGGAGTGAGAGAACGGGAGAGAGAGCGAGAGAGAAAAGAGACAGAGAGAGGAAAAGGGCTGTCAGTGGAATAGTCTTACTCTGCATGTCTGTCAGCTCCCTCCTGGACCCTCTGTCCACAGCGAGGGGCACACACACCGGGTTGTAATAGCTGTCATGCCTGCGGCCATACCATGCACTGCAGGGTGCATGCTGCGGAGTCCGCTGCAGCGAAGCATGGACTTTCCACTCCTCCCCAATGTTGTGTGTATGTGAGAGAGGGACGGACTGCGGTGAAAAAACGGGAAACGAGTTGATTGATTGCGGTGCTATTTGCTCAGTTATAGGTTAAACACCAATTGCACAAAGACTATGACTAGCCAACGTCACCCCCAGGTCCAGACAGACGACCGTCACAACACCTGACCAAAGACTGCTTGTTATTCCTATACATCGCAGTGATGTGGCAGCCGCAGTGTGCCGTAATGATAGGGCAGCCAAGGTAAACCATTATTCAGGCGCCCTTTTCCGTCATATATTATTCACATATTCAAATTTACTTCCATTATGCAAAAAGTGTTGCCTATTAGAAGTATCATATTTCAAATTCAAATAGGAGCTATTATGCAAAAGGAGTCAGCTGATTTTGAAATGGTGGTATTCCATATGCCACTGTTGATTTGAGGGTGACCTTCTGAACCTCAGCACTGTCAAATCGATCATCGGTAACCTTTTCTCTAAACCCACCTCACCTCCTTCAGAGACACACAGCACACGGAGCGAGCGTCCCGCGGTAATGCTCATAATGATGTGTTCAAGACCTTCTGTAAAGGAAAATGAGTGTTGTGGCCAGCTGTACATTTGAGGATTGTGTCTTTTTTCAATTGGTTGAAATCATCAAATTATTGCATTTTGTTTATTAAGGTGAGACACTATGGGGATAGGAAAACAGCAATTTGAATCTTGAATGTGAGATTAAATTGTAATACAACTTTTTCATCATGTAATGTTTTCATAGAGATTTCATTTTAAACCGGACAAATGTATGGGTTTAAATTCCTTGATTCATTTTGTTGAGATATTAGATACAAAACCATTTACAGAGGGGATTTTGGCTTTATTATTTTGTTTTTGAGCAAACTGCATCTGATAGAAAATTGGCTGAAAATTTCATTTTGCCTTATTTTTTTATATTTAAAACTTGAATACATTAATTTCAGAATTAGATAACTTCCGTCAACATATTTTTAATTAAAAGTTTAGAACGTTTGTCTAAGGGGCGTCCCAATGGGACGAATATACATTTTCAAACAACAGCCTTTGAATTTACTATGTCCCATGCAAATGTATGGCTGTAAGTGGATTCAATGAAAAATGAAAGAAAAAAAACTAGGAGCAGATTTAGTTTTTTCCACATTAGAGCATAAAAGTTGAGAGAGCAAACTAACCAAAAAATAGTTTTGCTTGTAGAGTCTCGCCTTAAGCACCACATGGTCTAGTCAACGTTTTCCACGTGTTTGTTTAAAGGAATCAACGTTATGCTTTTTTAGGTACTTATAATAAACTATATCATAGGTAGATCATTATTTTACATTTTGTGCATTGTAAACTGCAATATTGATCTAAACAGTTTAATAAGCAGGAAACCTACATGTTTTTAATCACAACTAAGTACAGGGATGTGGGCGGGAATAGGGGGTAGGTGAAAACAAGCCTCAGTTTGCAGAACAACACAGGATTACATGCATGAATCAAACAAAATACAACTTTGAGTAAACTAATGATGAGGAAAATCTCTATTGTAACAATGTTAAAGGCTCATTGAAGTTGATTGCTCCTATTATGCCCCCCTTTAATGGCAGACTCCACGGTTTTAATTGTTGATGCAACATTTTGAAAGAATGTGATCATTTTAAGCATTTATACTTTTAAATGTAATATTTTTACCTTATACAACTAACTTTATTTCTTATTGCAATATCTGAATATGCTTATTATTATTATGGGACATAGATTTTCCAAAATAATCAGCCTCTCTTTGTTCTTTGGTAGACGAATTCTGGATGGGCATGACTCCTATTAACAGTTAGTCACGTCCTTGTTCACAGGTCTTCTCTTGAAGAAAACCTTCTGTAGCTTGTGTGTTTTGGTCTTAAACAATTTGCTGCATGGATATCTCTTGTTCTAAATGAAGATCTTTTTGCGGGTGTATCCTAATTATGCTCTCTGTATGCGGCCCACAGTCCAGCCCTCATCAGTGCAGCCCAAGCTACTGCCTACCTGCTCTTTCTCTGCCAACCCCCTCTGTGAGCTGGGCTTTAATTTTGATCAGCGATGAAATGATTGCTCTTCTTCTTTTTCTTTTTTTTTTTGCTCTTCCTCCCCGGCCCCCCTCCCTGCACACGGCTGTTGTCATAGAAACAGTGTATGTGTGCGCGTGAATGTGTGTGTGTGCGCGAGAGATTTATCACCAAGCCCAAAGTGTGTCTGTGATTGCTAAATGCATCCAACCTTTGTAGCTTTACCTAGATCTTCCACACAAAATGTTTGCGGAGGTGAATATTGAATCACTCATACTCAAAACTACTGAGATTTGTGTCTAATACTTTATATTTTAGAACTGCAGTTTTATCTGTATTTTTGCATTTGACTAAATATATTGAATATGCTAAATGTGATAAGTTTAGTTGTAAATATAAAAAGGCTTTTAGGCCAGAATCAAAACTTTTGTCTGGCCAAAGTGAACAAAGCACTGCATAGTTTCCATTAAAAGTTTGTTGTTGTTTCTTATTGAAACATTCTTAGTTAATGCATGTTTTTACTTTTATGTTCGTTAACTTAAATGCCTGTAAAGTATATTGAAATCAACACAGTTATACAAAACAACAGCACACTTTACATTGGTACATTTTTTTAATGATTAATTAATTTAATTATTATAAATATTATAATTTATTTAATTTCATTGACCTCACCATTTCCTATTTTGCCTATTCATCTAAGGCTACAGTTCTTACTTGAAAGTTGAAATGCATGATGAAATATTTTTCTGTTTGTGAATTTACTTATCATCCTCATCCTACTATTTCTATGTGTATTTGTCAGTGTATATTTGTATGTGTCTAACTTCTGGAAGCTAACAGTGTGTGTAATGAGTCCCCTGTCCCCTCATCACTCAGCCTCCTCCAAGGACGTCTGTGGACTGCGTGCAGGGGCTTACTGCGACCACTGCCCATAATCCCCGGCCCTTATACAAACATACATATAAAACGTCCCAAGTCCCTCCACTATTAGCTGGGCAAAAGGGACTGTACGCCTGCCCATGTGTGTTGGAATCGTTCAGAGACGCCAGAGAGCGAGAGAGAGAGAGAGAGGGAGAAAGAGACGGGGGAAGCAGCGAGACTAACCCAATTTCCTGCTCCATTTCCTCTTCACGGGCCGGGCATGTCCTATTCCACGGCGGGATGGGCGCAACACCGAGCACCCTACAGCCCCGGGTCACACCTTTTACCTGCGAGTCACACGCAGAGAACAAGCAGCGCTGTAAATAAATGATAGACTTCTCTTAAGGATTGCCCTCTTGACACACAAAGTGACAAAGATGACAAAACTGGATACAAATGAGACGATACTGTTGAGTCTCCTTGATATTTTGTGTGTCAGCCTGTGATCATTCCGCCTGTTGGAATTCAAAGTGCCACCTCGCCTCACAGCAAAAAGTCCTGGGTTTAACTCCTGTACGGTGTGGGTCCTTTCTTTTTCTTTCTTCATGTTCTCTCGTGTCTACGTAGGTTTCCTTTGAGTGCTCCGGTTTCCACCACTAAAAACATGTATGATAAGTGTCCCTGAAAACGATATATCTGGGACTATCCTGATTTAACACATGAATAAATAACTGAAATGTTTTGTATATCCTTGTACATATATTTCAGAATGTGCCAGACGTTATAATTACAACTGTAGTTCAGCTGCAGCATATGTATACAGTTGGCAAATGACAAAGTATGTCTCCAAAAGGTCGACTACTGTGTGTGTGTATGAGCAGTTTGCCAGAAAATATGCTAGAAATGTGAAGTAATATGTTACTGTATTTTGTAGTTGGCGCCCTATCTTCTATTAGGAATTTCATGATAACCAAGGAAAACTCTCCATATCAGTTTTGATACCACAATGATAATAAAAGGATTTTAGACTATAGTAATTTTCAAAACAGTATAAGTGTAGTTTCTTGTGGTTGTATACTAGTTCTGACATGTACTAAGACCTTACTAAATAAAAGCTATTCAGGAAAGGCCCAATTTTATTCTATTTATGTGATTTTTCATTATTGATACTTGTTCAAATGAGTATAGCTTTGATAGGCTTATGGTATCAATTGGTATCTTGCAATCAGTGTATTTTTAGTATTTTTCCCCCCAACTCAATAGGAAAGCTCATTCAAGTGTTTTTCTTTTTTTTCTCCTGGTTCCATTGACCACCACAGAGATTAATCCCAGAGTCTTAACCCTCTCACACGCTATCACACACTGAGACACAAAGTCACGGAGTCCCTGAAATTTTCTTGACCTAATTGAAGCCCAGCGGTCTGCCTCAGGTCATTCTCTTATACTTCCCCTTTATTTTAATGAGATTTTTAATTAGCATGTTAATTGCCTAACGTGATCAGCGGGGGTGACTATAGCTATAGCACTGATTTAGCTGCAGTTGGCATCCAGCTGGGCCACAACACTGAGGCGTTCCCCTCTACTGAACAGAGCCGAGCCAAACGGGGCTTAGCGGGGCTAGCCTGCAGAGGAAATGAGGAAAAACAAGCTCAACCCACTGTGGTTTTATGTTGCATTTATAGCCGCGACAAAGCTGTAGGTTTAATTAGTTTATCCAAATCACTTTCCATTCTGTGACCCTGATTGATGTGCTGCTCCTACTACTATTTTATTTTTAACTTGTCACCAATAGAAACCGCATAAGGTCTCTTACATTTTGTCAAACTTCAAAACATATTGATTTAAGATATCGTTAAATTCCTAATTTGACAAGAAAAATGGTTCACAAACCTGCTATGTAGCCTTTTTAGTAGTCATTTTTGTACTACACTGTACTGTATAATAGTGTTTCTATATTTCTATCAAACTGTGGTGCGTGTATTCTAGTGTTTACTTCATTTAGAGTACATTTTATTCATAGTTTTGCTTGGTTAATACTATAGTGGCAATGGTGTAGTCCTACTTAAGGTCCTGGTTCAGCCCTAATTTTTTACCTGAAACAATCCTTTTTTAGAACCATTGTGTCAGAAATGAAAATTAAAAGATTTTTCACAGATGGTATGATAGGCTTAGACAATGTAGTAAGTGCCACCTTTCTCTCATATCATTCTGTTAACCTCCCTCTCACGGAGACTCAAGGCTATGTGTGGTTACGAGGTTTGTCTTTATAATTTACCAGCGCCTGTGTCGCCTGCTTTATTGAGGCTGGCCTTCACTGACAGACACAGACAGAGAGCACTTTGATTTAGCCTGGGAATGTTCTCGCCCACGTGGACCTAGTGAATCATGCTCTACCTCGCTCATATCTCCTTTTTGTTGTTCTGCCATATTCCTCCTCTCCGTGGCTCTTATCGCCTCCACACCCGGCCACTACCTCCCCGTCTTATCGCGCCATCCCAATTTTCCCCTCTGCAATCAATCTACCCTTCATTGCCCCTCCTCTGTCTCCTCTGTCTGCTCCCAGTCAGATCTACTGTATCGAGAACGCCCATGGACAGCTGGTTCGTGACCTGGACTTCAATCCGAATCGGCAGTACTACCTGGCCAGCTGCGGGGACGACTGCAAGGTCAAGTTCTGGGACGTCCGCAACATCCAGGAGCCGGTCAAGACCCTAGAGGAGCACTCCCACTGGTGAGTTAGAGGTCGAACAAGGCAGGCTGGTCAAGTGACCGAGGGGCAAAGGGCGATGTTGGGCAGGGGATGTCCTTGAACTTTGGGTGCTCAACACTTGGACCTGCTCGTGTGATCTTTGCTACACACTGACACCAGACCCTGACTATTATTAGTATCTCACACCAGCGCTCTGACAAAACCATATATATAACTATTTGTGCCTCATTAATTGTTCGTCAACTGTTTCTCATCACAAAGCCCATGTTTACTACAGTTTCTAAACGATTAAGATCATACGGTTTGGGACACTCTTGTTTACAATAGGGATGTAAAGATGAATTGGTTAGTACATTTTTGTGATTATTCCGGTCATAGTCACAATATAATATTAAGAACTAAAAAATATATATATTGTAACTATTTTAAAAGCATCGCCGTTGTTGTTTTTTTTTTATTCGATCAATTGTCCAAAAATCTTATGTGATGAACTTTTTATCTGTCTTTTTTTGTCACATTTATTATATTTTGTAATTTCATAAAGCTGAAATAATGAGAAATTGAGGAATAGTGAGGTGTTAGACAATGGGAATGAAAGACAATTAAAGATGGTCTCATCAGCCGTGAATAACCATTAAATTGTGCGTTAAACGATAATCGTTACCATTTGATATGGTTTAATTTTGACCCTGAATAAACACACTCAATTGTCACAAATCACTAGCAAAACCTAATAAACAAAACCATACATAGATCTGAAAAGATAAATTGCGACGTGTGTATTTTTATTTGAGCAACCTGGTAATCAAAGTATTAACATGATTGAAGTTTTAAATACATCTACCAGTGAAGGATTTATGAATGTATTTCATTTCCAGTATGCCGACGGAATTCATCAAATGTTTTAGAATTTCCATTGGCATTATAGACATGTCGAATGTCTCACTCTAAACTTTCAAAGAATTATTCCTTAGGCACAAAGATTAAATTCTAACTCTGAAATCAACTTCATTCTCCTTAGAAATGCTGAAGATTGAATCATAATGTCAAACATCTCAACTTAAATACAGAAGTATGTTTTTCACAGCTTCAAAAAAAGATTGATTTCCACAAATTCACAGTATGGAGATATTCTTGATTTGTACCAACAGAGATGATAAGCAAATCAAACTCCTCTGCTCTCCTGTTGATTGGTTTCTGAATTTTATCAATAACCTCTTCACTCAGTGTAACTAATGAAAACCCCGTTTGTGGTGCCATGAATGCAGTACATACCACGTACCAGTATTAATTAAACAGCCAGGCTTATGTCAGTTTGGACTTAACCACTGTGGAACTCGGCTCTGTTTGTCCCGTGCTGGGATCCTTTCTGCGAGGCTTCAGGCAGTGCTTGGAGCTGAACACAGTGTACCGCATGAGCCCGGGTCATGCGAGTGGAGGTCCCTCGCTCGCTCCCTCGCTCCCTCGCTCACTCGCTCACTCCCTCTCTTTGTGTGAGCTGAATAATAATTTGTGTGATACCTACAAACCAAATTAGAAATCTGGGGGTAATAATGGACTCAGACTTGAACTTTAATAGCCACGTCAAATCAATAACATCAGCAGCTTTTTACCATCTAAAAAACATTGCCAAAATCAAAAATATAGTGTCAAAACCAGACTTAGAGAGACTTATCCATGTGTTTGTCTCCAGTAGATTAGACTACTGTAACGGCCTGCTCACTGGTCTCTCCAAACGAGTTGTAAAACAGCTGCAGTACATCCAGAACGCTGCTGCTCGGGTCCTGACTAGAACCAGGAAGTATGATCACATTAGTTCTGTTCTCAGGTCTCTGCACTGGCTCCCTGTGGCTCAGAGAATAGACTTTAAAGCAGCTCTGCTTGTGTACAAGTCTCTCCATGGCCTAGCACCAAAGTACATCTTGGATATGTTAGTGCCATATGAACCATCTCGGACTCTGAGGACCTCAGGGACCGGCCTCCTGCTGGTGCCAGAGTCAGGACTAAACATGGGGAATCTGCGTTTCAGTTTTATGCAGCTAAAATCTGGAACAGTCTTCCTGAAGATGTGAGACAGGCTTCTACTCTGACAATGTTCAAATCTAAGCTAAAAACAGTTTTGTTTAGCTGCGCATATGACTGAAAGGATTTTTTCTTTGCACTCTTCTCTTTTGTTTGTGATTTTATTAGTTTAGAAAATCAGTTGGATTGATAATTTTTAATTTAGTTAATTTTATTGTATTTCTGTAATTTCTTTGTGATTTGAATGCATTTTTCCTGCTGTGTGAAGCACTTTGAATTGCCTTGTGTATGAAATGTGCTCTACAAATAAACTTGCCTTGCCTTGCCTGAATGGATGATCAGCATGTCTACAAGGCAAACTGGCCCGTGCCGCTGCTTGCCTCACCTGATAACACTAGCACAGACGCACATACTTCCACACAAGAGCGGACCTTATCTCCAAAAGGACGATCGACTAGGCAAAACATATCCATAACTCTAGATAGCAGCAACAGATGGATCTTTTCAGATTGGAGATATTGTGTGTGTGTGTGTGTGTGGCTGTCTGTACACTGCCATCTAATCTGCTTTAGTGAAGGTCTTCGCTTTATCTTGTATATAGTAGTGAAGCATTTCCATAATGTCCGTGAATACAATGTTGCGGACTTATCTCCACTGTGTCACATACGTGCGGGTGTTTCCCTGTGCGTACATGTATTTGTGTGTTCTCATTTTTGGCCTCGGGCTGCCAGGGGTATTTTTTTAGCGGGGAAGCGGATTAAGAGAACGCGAGGGAATGGCGTGGCCGAGGCTGATTTTCTGTCAACAGGCTTGGTTATCCCTCAGCCTTCCCCCCACGAGGCATCCGGAACCGCAATCTGAGCTGCGCCCCGGGCTTCAGTGAGAGACGGGGAAATGGAGACAAAGGCATCCGCGGACAGAGCGCGAAGTAGAGGCAGTATTGACTGTCAGATGAAGGGAAAAGGGGAGCAGGTGGGATGGGAGTGAGGAGTGTTGCAGGTTAATGAAAAATGTTAAACAGTTGAGGATTTGAAGCCTAGCCCATTTCGGTGATTGATTGCTGTAGAATCCAATATTGGTCGATCTCAATTAATTGTGAAAAACGATCGTCTAATAACGAGGAAGGTTGACCGGTCAAAAACTAACCCCTGTGTCCTTGGGCAAGATACTTCACCCCATTATCGGAGTGATTGTCAAGAATGAGAGATATTGACCAAAATGAGGAAGATTCTTCCAATAATCAGATTATATTCATGCAATTCTTTAGAAATGTATTCAAATGTGCCTGTATTGCTTGAGATTTAAATGTTCTCAAAAAGTGATTGAATTGTAGATTTGCAGAAACATCACCGTACCATAACTTGTTCACTGTATGTCTTTTAATGGCTCATTTTGCATTAAATTTGCCTTAAAAAGTAGATAGTAATACTTTGATTGTAGTAAGAAGAGAACTTTTTATGCATAGAATTTTGGAATTACGCTTGTTCTCGTAATTGAGTAATCTTTTTGCCATTTAACTGTACTTTAATTAAATATGAATGTTCTTTCCACCACATACTGTACATATCTTCCACCTATAGTGATTGAATGTGACTAATCCTTTTGTTATTGCTCTCAAAGTATATTTAGTACTTTTCTGAAATTAGAAAAGTCAAGATTAATTGGTTTATAGATAATAGTCATAATTACTCCAAAGTAAACCTGGTCAATAACTGTACCATTCAGAAGCTTGCAGCGATGCATGGTGTCTGTAATTCTTCTCACAATAACCGTGACACTAAATGTTTATACTGTGACATTCCTACTCAAAACGATAGCCCTTAAAGCACCCCAAAACATAAAGGATAAAAAATAACCAGTATTGGCCATCAGATGAATAGGAAAACCGTACCACAGAAATGCAGGGACGATGGCAGCGTGGTGAGAGAGGTGAGCGTACACAATCGGGCGGTGGGGTTTTATGATAAAAATCACCAACTCATGTGAACTGAACCTCGGTGTAGTCTGCGCGCTCCCAAATCCCCATCATTGGCACGTGAACACACACCCAGATAGGCATATTTGGCTGTGAATTCCACTGTAAGAAGGCGGCATTTTCTGCATGACTTGTGTGGGCATGAGTGTGTGAACGGGAGATAGGCTTTCTCTGCATCGCTCTGTGTATGTTTCAGCATGGGTGGCCTCCCTTCCAGCCTCTATGGATAGGAATAAGCCGCTATGCCAAAGCCAGTCTTAAAGTCAATCGTTTTTGTGCCCTAAAATATTGGTTAAATTTAACATTATATACAATTAGAGTTGTGTTCTGTTTTTGACCTCTACAAGATGATGAAATTGTAGTTGATGTTATGTCAAATTTGTACAGCAAATATATTGTCCATCATGAGAAAACTGTTATCTCTTATTTTGGGCTTACAAAAATATATTGATTTGTTAAAAAGCAGCAAAAGAAATAATTATTCATAATTAATCCTTCTAAAAAGGATATCTAATGTCAAAAATCCGTTGCCAAATGTCGCTGCTTGCAAATCATCCCTGGAAATACATCAGCCAAAACAATATAAAAAGTAAACAAAAGGTCTGTGAATGAAGGTGGAATGGACGATTTTTTTCAGCAATTTTTTTATCATATTTCCTCGTGTCGTGGATAAATAATTTGTCCTGCCACGTATCAATCATAAAACGCACCTATCGCTCACCTGCAGCCACGTGCGGTTCGTCCCCACGTTTCTGCGTGCCTGAGCGCATGGATCTATCATAATATAGTTCCCTCAGTGTACGGGGCAAAATGAAGACGAAGAAAGAGAGTTCGAGCTGACGCAGAAGTAGACGGAAATCTACGGGAGACGAGAGATGCGATGCGATCCGTCGCGCTAATAAACAAACGCACGTGTGTGTTGTATCAGTCCACACGGGGGAGTGCGCATGCGCACTTCCGCCTGCATTCTCAAATTGCCGAAAAATCGTCCATTGCGCCTTTAAGATTAGGCTAACCGAAAATTCAATGAGGTGTGGTGACATAAAAACCATCTTGTTTGAAAGAATTCTGTGCTCAATTTTACAGTCCAGTCACTATTTGTGCAAAATTACAACCTCAAGACAAGCTTCAGAAGGAATTCAAAAACATAAAATCTGATGTTACTGGGAGAATAAAAAAAACAAAAAAATAAAAAAAGGGTATCAATTTTGTCAATATCGCTCTCTCCCTCATTTTTCAAGAATATATTTACTTGATTGTTTTTGCAGGGTTTGGAGTGTCCGCTACAACCACAGTCATGACCAGTTGGTGTTGACAGCCAGCAGTGACAGTCGGCTCATCCTCTCCAATATGGTGTCAATCTCCTCCGAGCCGTTTGGACACCTGGTGGATGACGAGGAGCTCAGCGAGGGAGAGGAAAACCACCAAGATGACAAGTAAGCACATCAAAAGCATTTTAAAGCATCCAAATTCTGCATCCAAGCCAGTCGAATCCAGTCGAACGGGTCCACAATCATTTCAAAGCCGCCCCGTTACATGTCTCGTTTTATCCAACAACGTTTTCTTCATCCAACTGTGATTTTCGGGTAACAGAATAATAACTAACAGATGCTTGGTTGAAAACATGTTGCAGAACTAATTATTAAGTCCTTTAGTCGTTGATGAATCGATCGATGCTGTCTTGGTCGACCACATTTTGTAGTCCACTATTATTATTTTATTTAGATTATTATTATTATTAGTATTATTATTATTATTATTATTATTATTATTATAGATTGTTAAGGATTTATTTGGAACAGCAGCAGAAAAGAGAAGGCATAGAGTGTGGGAGTGAATCATAAATTTAATCTTCCTCAGAACATCGTTATAGTTCATAGTTCTTTTGCCACTCTCTTGTTTTAGTCCATACATTTATTAGCAGGGCACGTTTTAGTCGACCCTACTAATTATGGTGGTCATACACAAACTGGCGTGTGCAAGTATTGCTCAAAGTTAACAAATTCTACCAAATAGACCACCCAAATAGCCCTCTATATTTTCACTATGCTCAATGGTGGTCCAAATTACCACAATATCATCTGTGCCGTTGCCACGTAGTGCTTTCCAAACTGTGCCTGTGTCCTCCTCCATCCTGGTCCCGTTCCCCCTCTCATCTGTAACGACCGGCTCTCAGGCTCGATGGCCCACACTCAACCACAATTATCAACTCTCCTTTCTAATGACAGCACTCGGGTTTGGTTTTAACCCCGCCACTATAGCCATCGACCCCACTTGTATACACGCTACAGGTCCACTCCACTGCGTCTGGACACTGCTTGCTCTGCTCTCATAAAACGTGAAGTATTTTCAAACTTTACATGTTTACTGTTGTAGTTTGGTGTGTTAATTAAATCTGTCATTTTTAAATTCGATTTTGAAGCCTAGTGGTGACTGATTATGTATGAATATAAAGAAGTCCACAACTACAATATCCTATACAGTGCATTCTAGTAATTCAGGTATTCAGCGCAGTCCTTCTCCATCCTAGCACCATCTTTGGAGACGTTTTGTTTCATTTTCTATCAGGTTTTTGTAATCACCAGTGTCTAGGCTCCAGGGGGAAGATCTCATACCCAGCTCTGCACCTCCTAAGCATGCTTTATTATTTCCTGCCAGGGTTGAAACGCCAACATTTTATCATTCTCCAGGTTGAAATGGCACACTGTTGGTCATTTCTGCCAGTCTGATATTCTAGGCAGCTTATTACTTTTGTTAACTTAATGTTTACAGGATGTGCTAGAATCATGGCTATAGCATTGCCAGCTTAAACTATTTGCTTTAAGCCTCACTCTTTACCCCATTTCAGGTCAAGTATTGTCCTGTCGTAAAAAAAAACTCTATAGGCAAGTGAAAAAAAAGCATGAATTTTAGTTATTTAAATTTGCAAACCTCTTGTGCTATTATACCCAGGCTCCATTAGTTAGAATCCAACTGGTTTTCAGTATTCTAGCTCTTCTTTTGGATGGAAAGGTGTCACACTATGCAACACTTTTGCTCATGGGCATCAGCAGGTGGTACCAATGTTTGAACTATTGAAATATCCCACAATTCTTCTTATTTCTTGATGTATCTGTAATGCAATATGCTTTCACAAACATTTCAACATTACGTAAAAGGAAACAGATTTGTTCTTATTTCTTGCCTCTGCTCTAGGGAGCAGCTATTGTCTGAGAGATGCGGTTAATGTGTCGAATAAATCCCAATATGTTTGTCAGCCCTGTCCCTCGGGAAGACTTAGAGCAGTGGATTTGGGAGTTCAGGGCCAGCAATAATGCTCCATCATAATTCTCAATTAAAGTAAGTTTATGTTAAGTTTATGTTGTAGCTCTGGGAGACAGCTGCGTGTCTGGTGAAAGCTGTGTAAAGTTGTGCATAAGCGGAGTAAACACCCCTTAGATGTCAACAGGTAATTGTGTGTGGGCTGTCCGCAGCACACAGATGGAGTAGTATCATAGTATTTATATAAACGTTTATTATAGCTACAAGGTGAAAAGTGTTAAAAATATAATATTTAACTGAAGAATGAATTTTCTAGCCTCAATCAACTCAGTTTAAGTTTGTGACGCCAATAAACCCGCTGTATGCTCTCAAATGTTAAGGCAGGTAACATACCACCTCTGTAGACACTCAATAAATGGCATATGCAACCATGGAAACGTGGTTCAGTCGGGGAAGTTCATTTTATCACAATAAATTGTTAGTAAAAGTAATGATGATTGCATTTCTTATTTCCTTGCTACAATGTCCCCATATTTGATTTAGGAACATCACACAGCCAGGACATGGCAGAGCTTAAATTTAATTTGATATTAATTTGCCCATAGTAAATTTGTAATGTTTTTGAGGTGAAAATTTGTATTTTCAGGAGTAAAGAGCCGCTAAAGGACAGTGTCGTGTCCACCTACGAGGAGCATGAGGACAGCGTGTATGCGGCCGAGTGGTCCTCAGCTGACCCCTGGCTCTTTGCTTCACTCAGCTACGATGGACGTCTGGTTATAAACAGGGTCCCACGGGCTCTCAAGTACAGAATACTGCTCTGAGAAAGGCAAGTAGACATTGAAATGAGCAGCATTTACCAGAGGACTTTTGAATTTGTGTTGCCTCAACCTTGACTCTGAAGTATTGAATTTTTCTGAATCAAGACTAAGATATGTATTTATTCATATCACTGGAGCAATTCCGAGACATTCAAGTTTTCTGTATTTGTTCGTAATCTTGATTAATGCCTAGTCTGCCAATACACCTTATATATCTTCTTGGTTTGGCTTGTTCCCAGCCAGTGGTTAAACACTAAACATGCAACACAGTGTAATGGGACCAAAACAGGAAACTTGTTGTTCAGTTCTGCTGTAAAGATGATTGGCACCGCTGTAAATCCTTTGTGTTAATAAAACTGTAATTTACTGTACACCTACATAATGGAAGTGAATGACTTTTCAGAGGAGACCCAAAATATAGTTCTTCACCATCAAACCTTCTGGAAAATGTTATGTTGGAACTAAATCAGTTATGAAAAAGCAATATACAGGCTCAACATTACAATGTAAATGTCTGTATACAGTACTGTTCCTTTACCTCAGTTGGGGTTAAATCGTTGAACTAAAACCCTTCTCATAAACCAACTTTGATTATTACGTTCTATTCTCATCATTCTCCCTTGTTCATATTTCATCTCTCGCTGATGCCCCTTCTCCCCTCCCCTCTCTCTACATCCAGTTTGCTGAAGCTGGTCGATACTGACAGCCCAGGCCTCTGTTATGGCAGACTGCTCTGACGGGACTTTTTAATTGCAGCTTGACTCTATGGATCACACATTCACACAATGGCGCAGCAGTGCCAAGAGAGCGCGTACGGGCCGGGCCACTTCATTAGATATGCCAGTGGAGCAGGCAGCACCAAGGCCTGAATACAGAGTGCGTTCCGCTATCTAATCAAAGAAACCGCTCGCACATTTATGGACGCACAAAGGCACACACACATGCGCACAGAGGCCTTGTTACCCCGAAGTCAATTACCAGGAGTAGGTTCAGAATGGCAAAGGAGATAGATGGAGAGTGCTGAAAAGGTAATCTCACCCATCTGGAAGCGCTGATGGTTGTCACGGATGCAGACATCGCACCTTTGCCGTCTCCGAGGCAGAGGAGAGGCGAGCTGGTAAGGTGAGCCATGTTAGAAGAATTACAAGTGAAAGGAGTTCTTGCCATCAAAACCACAAGGTAATAATGTATAGCTGCTGCAGCTGAGTCTAATTGCCATTTCTGATGGTTTCTCATAGGTTGCATTATACTGTATTATAGTCTCTGTCAAAACAGGAGATGACTGGTTGTGGTACAGAAACTTGGATAACTAGTAATTGCCCTTCATTTCTTCACTGTTTTCTGGTTACTGTTTAGGAAGGATGTAGCCCAAAGGCAAAAGTAAAAGAAAGTCTTATTTTTTGTTTTCTTTTATTTAAGATAAATAGACATTTTTTTGCCTGATAATTCAGGTGTTAGGTTGTTCAAAGCAACCTAACGGCAGCTCCTCTTACCGGTGAAGTCATTTCCGGCCTGGTTTGTCGCCCAGCTGTTGCTTTGTGTTTTGTTACACAGTCCCAACCACGTTTTTTTTCTTTTTTTTTTTAAGTTCTTTATCACATTTTAGTTGTGCTTTGAGCTCTTAACAAATAAAATGTCATGACTCACCACTGACTCACATGCATCTTTCCACCCTTAACATTGAGAATGCTGCGATGCCATCTGCATAAACTATACTAGGGTGTATAACGTGTAAAACCATAAGGATAATTTTCTTCTGCGAAATGACAAATCAACTGTTCTCTATAACATTGCATATCACTCAATTACCTACCACATTCTAATGCCAAACACAAATACATATGTATAGTGCTAATGTAAAATGTATATGTATATAAATCCCCATAGAGCTTTATGGTGACATCCGTAGAGCCGTGAATGTATGTGCCACAAATACAGTCATGCATAAAAGAATAAAGCAATTCTCACTCTCGGCTGTGCGAAACCAATATACAAAATATACATATTATACATTTTTTAAAAGCTTTTAATTATTAAGTATGCTCCACTGTGTGCGCTGTATGTTTGTCCCCAGTTTACTGAACGCGTTGGATCAATATTTCAGCAACTTAGAATTTCGCTGCATAAATGTTATAGGCATACAAGCAAATATTAATATAAATATGTTTTTTCTACAACTTTGGTCAAGAAATTAACATTGGTATAGACTAATGGCTGCTGATTTAATAATGTGTTTATAGATAAAGCATTTACCTCTGAATTATACGTAAATCTCTACACCATGAACATGCATTTGCAATTGAGAGACAGCGTGGATGCATTCTCTGCTCCAGCATATACGGTAGGCTTCTGCTTACATTTCTCATTTTTATCAGAAATCGCATTGTTTGGACACCCACAGACGCTTGACAACTGGCTTTATTCATTCACATCCCACACTTGGTGGCGGTAAGCAAATCATGTGCCACTGTGGCTGTAAATTTGCGCCAATAGCCTTTGTGCCCACCACCAATCGCTCACTCGGCACTCACACAACATTTTCATACGCAGGCGCGGTGGGTGAAGTGTCTTGCCCAAGGACACAGTAACAATATGCACTGGTCAGAGCCGAATTCTACCTGAGCCGCTGTCCTCTCGCTTATGTGCAGGAATGTGTATCTCACAAAACACACCACATATGCAGCAGGACTATTTCTGCATTTTTGCCCCATATCTGTAGGTCATGTGCCCAAAGACCTTGCCCAACCTACTTTTTGGGTCATGAACCTCTTGACCGTTGACTGGGAGATGACGGAGTAGTTTTGACTGCCGGCTTCACATGACATTCTGCCCTCTCCTGAGAAAACGCACGTGAAACAGAGAGAGAGCGAGCAGGAGGAAGGTATGAAATATTAACACAGCCGTGAAATACTGTTAATAAAAAAAAGGTATACCTTCAGTGTGGGAAAGAATGTATGGCGGTGTATGCTTCACGTTTCACTCACAAATCAAATCCGTGAAAGTAATGGTAACTTGATTCATTATGGCTTCATCAAACCTTACCGTACCTGCTAGAACAGTCATTTATATTATCCACGGCTGCTCTCAGAAAATGCCAATGCCTTGTATGACTTCCGTCTTACCATTGACTTTACACTGCCTTATACATAATAACATTGTCCTTTAGTGCTAATTGTTCCTGAGGGTCACCCGGTAGCGTCCTCAAAGAGAGGAGGAGGTGGAATTGAGTTTAGCTGTAGAAATGAAATTAAAAAACGAGATTGTATTAATTATTTATTCATGTTTGGAATATAGAGCCGCAGTGGTAACGTGCATGTGCGCATTTGTGTGCGTGTATGTGTGTGTGTGTTGCCATTTTAGGTGATTATTTCCTTTGAGAGTTGAGCGCATTTGCATAGAGGAGGATTTATATGACCTCTTCAAATCAAACATTATTCACAAACATGCGGCTCTTGAACATGAAGGAGTGGAGTGACTCAGGTCTGTGCTGTGAGTCAATCGGAGGAGGTAGAGAATGTGTTTTTTTCAGGTCACTTGGGGACAACACCAAAATACTGTAGGCTGTAGCTGTTTATAAATCTTCATTACATACAGACTCTTTTTAAAAATATATATAAGTCCACAACAAGCTATTCCAAGTATGCTAGGTCTTGCACAGTACCCTTATTTTATATGTGCGTATTATGCTTGTTAATCCAAGTGTTCGGTCAAATACATTTAAATATTTAATGAATATTGTAAATACAACCTGCTGGAATGCTGTAGTTCAGGTTTAAATATTCTTTTCACTTAAATTCATAACACCAGTAATATTTTTTTCTCTGGTCAAAAACTAAACCTGAAGTTTTATCAAAATCTGACTATTGCTATTCTGTAAAAACAAAAAAGGATCACATTTTCAAGGTATATGTGAAAAATATATATCATGTTCACCGAAGCACTACAACTGTTTAAAGTAACTGACGTCAAACATAACAATTTCTTGTGTAATGGTGTAAATATTCCCCATGGATACATTCAACCCTTCACATGCTTTTACTACAACCCCGTGAGACAAACATGTTCTACTATAGTGCTCAATACATTACGATAGAGGTTCACTACGCTGTGCGGCTGAGGGCTAAAAATAACCAAATCCCTCGATATTGACAAGGGTTTACTCCACATTCAAAATAAAATCTTGAATACAAACTACAGGCATCCACTCTCCAATCTTCCCTTTGTTTGGAAAATTCAGATATGTGCCATTGAACCTCAAACTCCCATCACTTTTCATGTTAGCTCGGAGCATGTACAGATCGCTACTTAGCAGTGACAAGCAGCCTTAGTCCTAAGAGCTCCTGTGCGCCGTAAGCTACTTATTTAGCCTCCTATCGCTGCTCCGGTTGATAAACTGCTTTGGAGCCAGGCAAACGCTGCTCTATTAAGTCATTGGGGAAATTACCACAAAGTTGGGTATTTAGAGTTGCGAGATCCTGCCCTTTTTAAATGAAGAAATGCATAAATAAATAAAGTATACACAATTTTTCTCCTGCTAAAATGTTTCTCCATCAAAACCTACAGGATATAGAATGATGTATGGTAGGCTATATGCAACAGCAGTGTTGTGAGATGGCTCATAATTTGCTGAATGTATTCCCTTCCTCTTTACCCCCTTTCAAGCTTGCCAAAAAAGCTTACAAATTCTAAACTACATAATGTAGACCTTCCTTCAGGCACTCATATTATCTCAATGGTGCGGGTAAGCACTCAAATCATCATTGGTCATTTAGTGTGTGAACTCATTGGTCTTTAAATGTGTGAAATACATATCTTGTTGTGGTGGAATCTCCCATTTGTTTCTATGGCGATGTTTATGATTCCATATTGTTTCCATCTTTCTCAGACTGCACTGTTGGAGCAGTGTTCTTGGAGCTCTGCGGTGTTGTTGTGGTCACAGGCTTTGAATATGCTCTCGCGAGATCATATGCTCGCACGATAACTAATCATTGACATAGGGAAAATGCTTGGCTCTGGCGTCCGGCAAAAATTCAATCCAACAGATAGACTCCGGAGCACCGGGGCACCACCGCACTGCTGCCATGTGGTCGGAGCTCCTCCCTTTACTTTTAATTATACGGAATGCCTGTGGCCACTGCACCAGAACTGCAACACGTGCAGTGTGAGCGCGGTCGTAATACAATCTCCATGGAGACAAGCAGGTGTAGGCCCTCCACCAGAAAAGTGACATAGTGCACCTATAAATTCAATTTCACAATCTGTCACTTCAAAATGTATTTATATAAAGTATAGTTACTAAAATAATTTGGAATGTTTTAGATCCTTAGGTCTCCTTAATGCAGTCTTGTGGCTCTTAACTTGATCAAATTTGGCTCTGTATGTTGAAGAAGTGTAAGTTCTTCCAAAGTGAAGGACAGCGCAGTGGACTATAGGAACTATCAGGATTAGGGTAGGTGCCGAGGCACTCATCTCCAGCTTATTGTTCTCCAATTACCAAACACGCACGAGGGGGGTATCGGCGTTATTTATGGGCCCTCGCCACCCCAATGTACATATAATTACCTCTCATGGGCTGTAATTGTGCTCATTTCTCATGTCCGGTGGGAAATCCGCACCGCGGCTTTCGTGGCGTCTCCATGGAGATCGGAGCAGTTGAAGGACATTACGGGTCAGGGCCACGCATCAAACTATTATTGTAGCTGTTTGTTTTCACACCTTCCTGTGTACGTTTCATAAGGATGCTTGGCTCTCCCTCTCATGTAAAGGCTTTCTAAAGAGGATAAATAAGTATATAACAGATTTTTTGAGGAATTAAAAGTTCTCAATTTGTGTCATTTTCTGTAAGTAGATGTATGAAATTATTGCTCTTGTCTCTACCACTACTTGATGATATTGCTTTGCCTGGAATGTTCCATAGTATGGCATATAACATACCTATCTCCTTCCTGATGTAAAGTGCTTTAAGTGCATTGAAGATAGAAAAGTGCTATATAAATGTCCATAATTGACCATAATCTCATAAAGAACGTGAGTTACAGATCAGATCTGTGGAGTGGCAAACCCGCTTACAGTTGTAGTACAGCAGTACAGAAGGCATGTTTTTCAGGATGCTTTTGAGCAATAAAACTAAATTTGATCATTTCAATAAATGAAATAAACTAATTATAGATATGAAGACTTCATTTGAAAAAACAGAAAAGCGCCATTTGAAAAAAAATACAGTGTTATTTGAAAAAAAAAAGTTGAAAGCTTCAAATTTACTCGGCGCAACAATGTTTTCAGAAGTTAAATCTTTTTAGTGCAATAGAAATATTATTCATACCCTTTTTGAGCAAATTCCCTCAACTAATTATGAATAATATGTACAGAAGATCCAAAACAGAAATATCTGTTTTTTGCAAATGACCTCTTTTTATTTTTTGCCATACTGTGCAACATTCTAGGCATAACAATAACATGTAGACAAGCAGGTGCAGACGCCACATGTTGTCAATCTGTGCTAAAAATGACCCTTATATTTACAGTAGAAGAGCAGTTGTTAATGTTCCAGTTCATAACAACTTTTGAAGTGATACGAGTTATCTGCCCATCAGTTGGTTTTCCCCATGTTTGACACTTTTAATAGTGTCCGTTAGCTCTGAAAGTTTATTAGAGAGCTCTTTTGTATGACTACAATTCATTGCTTCAAACCCCTTTTTGTATGAAGTGGCGTACAATTGGCCAAGGTCTTCTTTTTGACCAGGCTCAGATGTGAATGCACGCTGCACTGTAGTGGTGGACCAGAGCAAGTATGATGAATTAATGATTGAAGAGACTGGTGAGTCCGTCAGTGTTGCTGTGCCGATGCAGAGTGACAGTTTGTATGTGTTTGATCAATGGTGCGTAGCTCGGGGACAGCATGAGTGCAGGAGGCTGCGGTGACTCTCGGACCGCTTTGTCAATCAAATGGCCCGCAAACACCTCCCCATGAAATCCATTAAAACCAATTTAGTCTGCACCGACCAGCTCTGAGCCCCATGCACTCTCAGCCCGCGGTGAAGTAATGACGGATTTTCAAAACTTTGGTAGTTTGAGTTGATTGCTCACTATTATTTTCAGTGTCATTCATTATTATGCAGTGAAAAGTGCTCGCAGCGAGACATCATACCTCCAAACTCAGCTGGGTCCTTTTGAAGCTTTCTTTCATTTAAAACATGGACTAAATGATTTAGCTTTAAAGATTTATTTTCTGTAAGCTTTGTGTGGTTTCACTGTGGTTCATTGACTGACTGTCTTTGTATAATGATAAGATAATTCTTCTGTTATTCATTAACAGTCAAATGTTAAAATTTCAAAAAAATGAACCACGGCTTCAGACATTCTAGCATTTTTATGCGGCTTTGTATTGACTTGTACGTTATAAAGGCCTCTAACCCTATTTTAGTGCTACACGGTGGCACAGCAGTTGCGCTATTGCTTCACAGCAAGGAGTTTGCATGTTCTGCCCATGTCTGTGTAGGTTTCCTCCTGGTGCTCCAGTTTCCCTTATCACTAAAAACATGTACAATAGGCCCCTCCCCTCTGGGGCCAGAACTCCCCTCCAAAAAATAAACTTAAACTCAGTGGGACTTTCCTGCTTAAATAAAGGTCTATAAATACATATTTGCACACAGGAGTAGAGCTCGACATTGCTGTACATTGATAATATACACTAATGCCAGGTCTGTAGACAATGCCATCAAACTAGCACTCCACTTCATCCTGCAGCATCTGGACTCCCCGGGAACCTGCACCAGAATCCTATATGTGGATTTCAGCTATACATTCAACACCATCCTTCCTGCTCTTTCATACCATATAAATATATAGCAAACATGAGAAGGCCTTCTTGAATTACACTATAAAAAGAGTAGTAACAGATGTAGGCCGTATGAATAAACGCCGCAGAAATATACTGTAGTTTGTGCCATGAGTATTGTCCTTTAGGACTCTGAGAATATCACTGAACCTTTGAGCAGACAGACAGCACTGCCAAAGCTTTGTCATGAACACAGAAATATTGAAGATGAAATGGATGTTTGCCTTTGACAATGGACCCACTTTGTTGTCCCTTCAAGGCTGTTTCTTGTTTATTCTTCCACCACACAGAACACCAAACACTTCCTTCTTTCTTTCTCTTGCACCACTTTCTATTGGTAGGTCCGACTTCATGCCGTTTTATTTCTGTAAGTATTTTAGATCTCTCTCGATTTGGAGCAGAAAAAAAACACCTTTTTTTCTAGTTGCTGAAAGATCTCCAGGGCCACCCATTCCATGCTTGCTTGACAGCCAAACAATGCATGTGGACAGGTTAGTGTGTATGTGGGTATTCTTGGTACAACACAGCAGCAATGGTTCAGCGCTTCTCCCTGTCACCTGAGTTCCTCTGTCCTCACCTGATGTCTTGTCACCAACCCACAATGTCAAGAGCATCTATGTCCGGGCATCCATGTGGTCAACTGGGCAGGGGAGAGCCAGACAGATTTAGGTTATGCAGTTCCCATGAGAGAGTGTCCGAGGCAAAGGCGAAGATGACATGCCTGAAGTGAACAAGAAAGAGATTTGAAGAGAGTGGAGGAGGATGAAGAGGAGAGGAATGGAGAGAGAGAGAAAGAGAAGCACGCAGCCAGACAGTGGAACAGTCAGGGGTCAGAGGAGGACACGTATGAAGCCCCGTAGCTTATCTGCTGCACGCATTGCTGGAACTAGGACGGTGACATGCACGTGAATGACTGATGGGATGAGATACGCAGTACATTAGCACATAGTACTGTTTTTTTATTTAATTGGTTCTTTTCGGGAAAGATTCGGATGATGTCAAACTTCCAAATCAGAATCACAATTACTTTTATTCATGACATGCAACAACCAGCAGAAGTGAAGTTAGTTTATTGATTGAGACAGGGACAGTACACAATATGCATTCACCTTAACAGGAAAGATGCATTGTACCAGGTTATAGCTCAAGTGCTAATTTCCTGGCTGATGTTATTAAGTCCCACTGAGATGTAGCATCTCTTTTTCAGTGGAGGAGCCTATTGTCCATGTGTTTAGTGGTAGGGGAAACAGAACACCAGGGGGAAAACTACGCAGACACAGGGAGACCATGCAAACTCCACACACAAAGACCCTGCGCCACCCAGGAATCGTTCCCTTCTTGCTGTGAAGCAAGAAGCACTAACTGCTGAATATCAGAATCACTATTAGAAAATGTCATGGAATTAGACATACACCGATGCTATTCCGTAACACATCGAGAACACAATTCAACCTAGAATATGAAACGACACAGAAACATCAGACATTTGTGTGGCATGCATGGGAGAAAACGCGGGGACTGTGTCAGCCAGGCTGTTGTAAGGAGCCTGGCTGACCCTCCCGCGTCTCACCCCGTTTTTTCCCATGCTTGTTGGTTTTATTAGATATTCTGGAATAGGCGGGTCACATTTCTCATTGGTCAGCCTCACATCAAGGCACTTGGTATTTTTCCGTAGAGATCAAGCCTTGGGTAAACATTACCCAGACTCCTCTGGGTTATCACCCCCCCTAGGGTAAACATCCTTTGGCCCATCGTTACGACCCCTTCACAAATGCAGTTTGTCAAACACACGTTCTTCTCTTAGACTAATGATGCAGATAAAATATCACTATTATGCAGATAAAATACATCACAGAAATATACTCATATATTCACATTTTATCACAGAAAATAATACTATAAATATGTCCTTTTAACAGATAAACCCCCTGTAAAACTGAATAAATGTACATTTTACTGAACTTGTAAAACTGTATAGGAACATGTTAATATGTAAATATGTTGTGACTGTATTATACTTTTATTCGTGAGCTGAACACAATTTTACAGTGAGGATTTTGCAGCACAGAGTTCAGCAGTTTGATGGAGACGGGTAGGAATGATTTCCTGTGTCTTTCAGGGGAGCAGCATGTCAGTGACTATTGCTGAACGAGCTCTTGCTGCTGACCAGTACGTTGTGCAGCAGGTGGGAGGGAAAGTCCTGAATAGTCCTGATTTTGAACAGCTTCCTCTCCAACACGATAGTCAGAGTCCAGCTCCTCCTCCACAACATGGGGGAGTAAGAAGAACAATTCTGTATTGATTAAGAAATATCCAAAAAGAAGATCCCCAAACTCTGAAACAGATTATTTATTTTAGTAATTTTGTCCAGAGTCTAACTATAGAACACACGGCAAACATTTAGCTGAATCCCATCTCAATCAAACAAACTAGCCTTCTAGAATGTGGTGGTGCCGTCTGAACCCCAGTAATTAACAGTAAAATTGATAAATAGATACAATAGTTCATTGGTTATTCCAGTCACAATATAAAAAGTTAGATTCTGTTTGTGTTTAGAAGTAGTTTCTCCCTGACTTGTCACTCAAGCTATTTGAAATCCAGAGATGTATTTCTCTGACATATGATCTACAATATTCTGAATATCACCATGTGTTGCTAATTGTTTTGATAGTTTTTTTTTAAATAACAATCAGAAAACAATTCTTTATCTAAAATAGAAATCAATCAACCTTTAATACAAAACATGTCATACTGATGCATTCATAAAGTAGTAGTTGATTAAGAGTTTAGTTTGTTAGTTTTTTGCATGGTAACTTTCCATGTACACAATAGTGAACTAAAAGGTCTACAGGTCATGCACACCTTAGGGCTATTCTGTGCCCACACTTGATCCATCAACTTTAGACAAGTTAAGTGTGGAGATCAAATGTAAAGCTCTATACGAAGGTTTGTGAGGTTACTTTTCCTAAGGCCAAATGTCACGAGCCACGAGCAGATAACCTCCTCTGTGCCACACATACCGGTAAATCAATTAGCCGCTGTAAGGGAGATGTCTTATGTGGTACAGTCAGAGTAGGCAGAATGATTACATCGGAAGTTATTTTTCAAACTTTGTATTTAGTTTGCCGAAGTCACTCAAAGCTTCACCTTGTATAGGGTTTAAAAAACAGATAGACCTAACATTATTAACAGAACGTACGTTTTGTTTGCTCACACCCAACTGTGAAGCTGCGGTACATGTCATAAGCCCTGCCAGTCAAATTTCCACTCTGTAAAACTTCAAATAAAATATACCTACAGTAGTGTTTTTGTAACCGTATGTTCTGGTGTTGTGCTTTCTTAAAACTGCAATAGTTACAGCTGTACATTTGGTCTAAGATGGACAGTTTTAGGTCTTATATTTACGGGTCATGAGTGGCTTAAACTGGTCCACAAAATTATCCCCTTTTAGGGGAATTCAGCAATGTACTAACTTTGGATTGATTTATATTAAATATAATATAACAGGCACATACTTTTTTGGCTGTGGGTGCAACTTTGCACATTTTTTTTTTTTTTTTTTTTTTTTTTTTTAGCACAATACAACCTTTATGTAAAGCCTAATGCATTGTTTGTGGTATGTCTTTCATTTCAATATATGCAGGTGGCCCTCAATCCAAGAAAAAGGTGTACCTCAGCAGACGAATGAAGAAAAAGTTAACCTTTTTTCTTTGGGTTTCAGCGCATTCAAAACCACCCTGAACTGTTTCTATACAAATATATGGTATTGTCATATGTTCTCCTTACGTATAAACATAGATAGAAATGACCCACATGCAAGCCGTACCCCTGAAGAGATAGCTAATATGCCACCTAGCAACCTTTTTTTACAGTCTAAGATGCAAATATAAAGCCATAGATGACAAAATTGTAATTACTTTACCCTCTGCACTAGCCTCTTTGTGTCTCTCCTATTCCCTTCTTTCATAGCACCATGACTTTACATATTTAACCCTGATTGCATGTGATGAATATTTGATGGAATATATGATCAAAACTAAATATAAATGCGTATCCATTTCCTCTTTTAATGCATGCTGCATGTCTCTCATGGCGGGTGATCCGATCAATTCTTCCACCTCTGTCAATATCGGTGCCTTTGTGCTGTTACCCCCCGCGCACACAGTGAATTACAGCCACCAAAAGCCACTCTGAGCTTCATTCAGGTCCCCAACAATGTACTCTCTGAGGTGTAGCCTGCTTTATCTGCTGGGGCCACTGTTTTGTCAGCCAGCCAGCCAGCCCCACTATAATAAGCCTCCCTTTTTGCAGTCCCACTTTGCGAGCGGGTAGGAGGAGGAAGTGACCTACATAGGCTGCATCTTTGAGCCTTGTATCCGCTCCCTGCATTTCAACGCTCAGGCATACGCACATGTTTTGAACATTTGAATAATGCAGAGGATGCCTCCACATGGGCCTACGTCGATAAAACGATCCTTCATAATGAGTTGTAATGACAATCGTGGAGACAATCAAAGATGTATGAGTCAGACTTTGTCCTGAATATGTGTCTATGTAGTGCGGGTGAAAGGGAGAGGTACAGAGCCCCCTGGTTGCCTTTGCCCCAGGCCCTGTCAAGGTTGCCCACGGTAATACTACCTGGGACTTTGAAACTGACATGAAAGCATGATTCACAGCAGGGGAGGCGAGAGGAAGGAGGTGGGGTGGAGCAGCCCAGAAGAGGAGCAGAGTGAGGAAGCATCCTGCCCTCTCTGTGTGTATATATGTGTTTGTGAACTGCCCAAATGTCTTCATCCCATCTCTACCACGATGCATTCACTTCTGCTTTATGACCAATATTTGTTTTAAATAATTCAAGTCACCCATTCTGCACTAGGGAGACTGGGAAACTTAGACAGGACACATTAAAAAAAAAGAAAGTCCAACACTTTTTTTCCACATTGCTGATACCAAAGGACGGTCCCATGGACACATCACACATAGATCATTTCTGCTATACCAATGGTATGGAGCAGGGCGAGGTGTATTAATATCAATGGAGAATTTTGTATTGATAAATGTACGCAGGACTTCGTTGACAAACCTGTTTACCGTTTTCAAGCTTTGCTGAGTAAAGGGGATAGGAGAAGAAATCTCTCCACCAGATTTGTCTCATGTGACAGCTTTAATTATTCCTTAAAACACACTCTCATCTGAAGACACTTCCAGAAGTGACCATGGCTCTTTAAATAGAATTTTTATTTGATGGCATCATAGCTACACTGAACAAAAATATAAATGCAACACTTCTGATTTTGCTCCCTTTTTCCATGAGCTGAATCCTAATACCTTCCCATTACCATGGAGCCCAGTACAGTGCATCTGGCACAGTGCTTCACTTTTCAACATTTTGTAATGTTACAGGCTTATTCTCAAATGTATTCATTATTTGCCTCAAAATTCTACAAACAATACCCTATAATGACATTTTGAAAGAAGATTGCAAATGTATGAAAGAAAATACTAAAAAATTACATAATATAACTATTCACAGCCATGACACTCAAAATTGAGCTCAGGTACATGATTTTTACACTGATCATCCTTGAGTTGCTTTTACATCACGATTGGAGTCCACTTATGGTAAATTCAGACGATTGGACATGATTTGGAAAAGCATGCCAAAGCTAAGCCATGAAGTCCAAGTAATTGTCTGTTGACCTCCGAGACAGAATTGTATCAAGGCACAGTTCTGGGGAAGGGTACAGAAACATTGCTTCATTAAAGGTCCCTATGAACACAGTGGCCTCCATCATCTGTTACTGGAAAAAGACAGACCTCCAGTGTGTCTCTGTGGAGAGAGGAGAACCTTCCAGAAGAACAACCATCTCTGCATCAATCAGGCCTGTATGGTAGAGTGGCCAGACGGATGGCGCTCCTCAGTAAAAGGCACGTGACAGCCCTGGAGTTTACAAAAAGGCACTTGAAAGACTCTCAGACCATAAGAAGCAAAATTCTCAGACTGGGGCGAAGGTTCATCTTACAATAAGACAACAACCCTAAGCACACATCCAGGGTAATAAAGGAGTGGCTACAGGACATGTCCTTGAGTGGCCCAGACCGAGCCCAGACTTGAACCCAATTGAACCTCTGGAGAGATCTGAAAGGGTTGTGAAAAGAACTGATAGATATAGCAAGCTTGTAGCATTATACTCAAAACAACTTGAGGCTGTAATTAGTGCCAAAGTATTGAGCAAAGGCTGGGAATACTTATATGTCACTTAAGTGTTTTTGTTTTTTATATTTTAGATACATTTGAGAATTAAAACAACCTTCTTTCAAGTTGTCATTGTTTGTGAAATGGAAATAGGGGTTTGAATAAATGTAATTAATTGGAATAAGGTCCAATTTGAGAATATTTCCGCAAGCCAAGGTCCGAAACTTCGGAAAACGTTTATTTTTTGCCATGTATGTATATATATATATATATATATATATATATATATATATATATATATATATAAAATGTCGGAGCTCACAATGATGCACACAGGGGCTGACACAGGGGCTGGCATGTGTGCTGCCGCCTTAACCACTCAGCCTTTGGGCAGCACCAAATTGGTATTCTTATAAAAAAAAAAATTGGGAAATTGTAGGCAAGAAATCTGCAAAGCAAAGAAAATGTATTTGTAGTCTTTCTGGTATAAGTTATGGTGCCTCACAGCAAGAAGTCCCCGGGTTCACCTCTCCCTGTGTCTGCGGTTGTTTTACCCTGGATGCCACAACTAAAAACATGTACTAAAGGCTACTCCACTCGGCTCTTCCACTCTGAGGCCAAGATTTCCCTGAAAGACGTATTCAAAATCTCAGTAGGACTTTCCGGGTTAAAAATAAATAAAGTTCATAAAGGTAATTAGCATTCCGATTCAGCAGGAAGGTTTCAGGTTTGAGTCCTGGAACAGCAACGTTTGAATGTTGATACATTTATGATGGACCTTGCTTGCTTAAATCATTAAAATCTTTTGACTTTACTTCATCCAGTAGTATAAGTTCAAATTATACTACAAAAATAGTGAGGTGTAAGTACTTCATTCAATGTTTTTGATGTTTCAGAAATGTGTGCTATTCAAGTCAGTGATGAAAGCCGATGAAAAACCCTAAAGATGCCTGAAATTAGATTTGACAGAAGCTTGAAAACATATCTATTGTCAGCTGTGTTTAATAATGTAACACAAAGCCTTTTCATTTATAAATATCTTGGAAGTCAAATTTTCAATGTGTGGAAAAGTAGTGTGGTGAACATTTTTAAGGGCAATACAAATGCAATCAAACCAACAGATGCTGTATTGCAGGGGTGTCAAACGCTCAGGCTGGGTCACGGCCCGAACATAACGTACAAAATAAAACTATAAAAGCTATGGGAAATGAATAGCTTTATATACCCTAATAATAGTTATATGTGGACACTGTTGCACACACTGCAGCAGGTGAAAGACTGAGTCCATATTCATATACAGACTTATGACTTGGGTTTTGACAATTTCCTTTTAAAAGAGGAAGGTAAATTCACTAAAAAATAGTTTTAGGGAGTTGCAATAAAGCAAAAATGTCCAGGCGGAATCCATATAAAAGTCCTATTCATTTTTAATTTTATTTTAGGTTTGGAGTACAAACTGACCCTGATTTGACTGGAAATAACATGGTTACAGCTTTATTTTTATGTACAACATATCAAGCAGTTTAAGAGTTCCCCTTTATAAAATAGTGGCCAAAATGGAATAAATGCAGAAAAAGTCCAACGTCCCACGCGTGAGGGGTTAATATGTTCGGTGGGCTGGATTAAAACGTCTGGGGGGCCGGATATTTGACACCTGCTGTATTGAGTATTTTTATTATAACTTTTATTTATACAGGGAGGGCCCTTGAGAGCAAGCTCTCATTTACAAGCACATAAAAACATTTACACAATTGCAAATTAAACAAACAAAGGATATAAAGATAAAATTCCAATAAAACATTCAATAAAATAATGAATAGAATTAAAAAAAAAATGCATAGAATAAATAAAATAAATAAAAATGGTCACATTTATATAGCGCTTTTCTACCGTCAAGGTACTCAAAGCGCTTTACATCAAGGAACCAGTCACCCATTCACTCACACATTCACACCCCAGATGTACGCAGACACTGGGGGGCGAGTTGGGTTAAGTGTCTTGCCCAAGGACACAACGGCAGTATTCACATGAGGCAGCTCACCGCCAACCTGCGGGCCAGTGGATCTGACCGCTCTGACCGAGTGGGGAGTCAAACCGCCGACCTTTGGATCAGAAGACGACCACTCTACCACTGAGCAGTATTTATTGCGCTTATGACAAAACTGTGCTTATGACAAAACTGCTGAAACACACAATATGGGATAAAATAATTTGAAACAAGAGTACTGGCACTGAGGATATTCTTTTAAAAGTGCTTTAAATTAATCAAAATACATACAATAATTTAATTTAAACAGTTTCATTCCATAGGTCGGGAGCAAAGTTCCTGAAAGCCTTTTTCCCTAGTTTCGTTTTATTCGGTGAGACTCTAAAATAAAGAGGTCTTGTGATCTTAATCAGCCTTAAAATAAACATTTTAAATGATCAGGCAAAAACTAAATTCAGTGCTGTTCTCTTCTTGCAACAAATAATTGCTATCCTTCTTTAGGATAAAATTCACAGTGGTGAGTTCTGTATTCTCCTGTAATGAACCTTAGAGCTGAATGATAAACTGAGTTCAGAGGTTTTGAAGACAGTTGCTGTAGAATGCATAAATATAATATCACCATAATTCAGCACTGAAAGAAATTTAGCCTGGATTTATTATTTTCTACAATTAAGAGGAATGGACTTTTATCTGGCTTTAAGATTATTTGTCTGCTCTTATACTTCTTAAGCGTAAGAATAGATACAGTCACTAGAGTGCCTTTTGGAGAACAGCATACATTTAGTTTTACTTGAATGCATAAACAGTTTTAAATTAACAGTTTTGTTTAGTTGGAGTTTGAGTGAAAATCCACTTGATTATTTTGAATCACTTGCGCCGCACAAAGCGCCATAGAAATGCATCATCTGCATACAAGTGGATGCTACTATGTTTTAGATGATGACCAATTGATTTCCATCAGCAGAAACAGCTGGAGCTCTGTTTGTTAATCTGCAAACTACTTTTTTAAATTTCTATCGAACACAATAGCATCCAGACAATCCAAGAGAATACAATGATCTACTGAATCAAAGGCCTTTGACAAATCAACAAAAACAGCATCACATACTTCATAATTGTCCAATGCAATAGCAATATCTATCCATACATTTACAGTTGTGATCGGACTATTCCCCTTGTCTAAAGCCTTAGTGGCAGCTATTTCAAATTGAATATTTGGTTAAGAAAGCACATACCTGGTTACTTATTAGCTTCTCCAAGAGTTTTGCTAGAGAGGATAGTTTTGAGATTGGACGGAAATTATTAAAATCATTTTTCTGGCCTCCTTTATGCAAAGGGAGAACAAAAGCAGTTTTCAATATTAAGTGGATATTTTCAGCTTGAATTGTGAGATTATAAGAGTTTATCAATTTACTATTTGTGGAGCTGATAACAATAGCAACCTAGAGAGCAACATATTGAATCCTAAGGTCTTAGTGGAAAATACTTGGTCTTATCCTCATGCAATGGTGTAACAGCAATAGATGGAGCAGCATCATCAAAACTATTTCCAGAGTTAACAAAGTGCTGGTTAAACACATCACAAATATCTATTTTCGTTGTCGCCTAATTGAATTGTTAATTATTTAATTTGGTAAAGAGGAGCACAATTTTGCGATAAAGATTTAACTGTTTGCCAAAATTTTGCAGAATTGCTCTGTGATTCAGTGAAAGTATTGACGTAAGTGAGATGTTTTGGCTTTACGAACAGTAAAAACATATTTATTGCGCTTATGACAAAACTGCTGCCAATCTGCCGCTGATTTGGTTGCCTGGGCTTCTGCCCAGGCTTTGTCATGTTCTTGAGATAATGCTGCAATGTCTGGACAAAACCAGGGATATATCTTTGTACCCACGAGTGTTTTAAGAAGGGAATGTTTATCAGTAGTGATAATAATATAATTAAATGTTTGTGTGAAAATGTCTAATACTGTGTTATTTTCTGGAATGATAAAACCAATGTCACTATAGTATAGATCAGACAGAAACGCTTGTTCATTAAAATGCCTTTACTGTTAAAGGACCTTTTACCAGGTATATTTAGGGCAAACACCAGTCCCGCTTTTGGTTGTGCTGTCTCCCCATTTGTGCTTCTGTCCCAAGTCCCGCATATCTACCGTATGTCCCTCCTTTTCAATGATTTTCCAAAGATGACAATTCAGCCCACGCACTCTGTCTGTGTGTCAAAAAGAGGCTTTTAGTGCACATCCGGCGATGGGTGGTATCATGGACGGGTGACACACAGCAACGGGCCACTGGCAACAACAAGGGGGCGAAGCATATGTTACACGTGTAGGGCACGATCTGATGTGTGTAATTAACCCGCGGTAAATTTGAGTGTTTTAGTCCAAAAACGGTCCGTAAAGTTACATTTCCTTCATAGAAATTAGTTTCAGAGGTCCAAATGATGAGAGCGCTGAGAGGAGTGAGAGGGGACAGAGGGAAGTGATGTGTTTCACTTCTGGTCTGTGTCTCGGTTGCTTGAAAGACGGAGCTCCTCAAACTGTCGATTTTATACTTTTTAAGGATACGTTTTACATTAAGTACAGCCTATAACAGTGTTTCATTTTAAAAAAAAATCTAGATTAACTACTTTTAACCACTGAATGTCTGGATTTTAAATGCCGTTGCTCAACTCCTTATCCGACTGTGAGATGGGGAACGTGAGCTGGGATTAGACCGTCGTGAGACAGGTTAGTTTTACCCTACTGATGATGTGTTGTTGCAATAGTAATTGAGATAGGCTCAGGCCAGCGGCTGACCCTGTCGTGACCTAGCTGGAGCAAAGACTATTTGCGTTGTGTCTAGGACGAACATGATCCGGCAGTGGTCCTGGGTGGGACCCACGCTGCCACCACCAGTTCCCAGCTTGCGGACACAGCGAGCTACACCACCAACGCCTCCGAGACCCGCCGGCCTTCCTCATTGGCTCTCGGTGTGAACTCGGAGGCACACCGCTGGTTCAATTCAATTCATTCATTTGTTCATTTTCTACCGCTTGTTCCCATTCGGGGTCGTGGGTGACTGGAGCCTATCCCAGTGACTTTGGGCCTTAGGCGGGGTACACCCTGGACAGGGGCCAGCTCTTCGCAGGGTTAACACAGAGATATAGATACACATCTCACATTCATTCACTAGGGAGAATTTAAAGTTGCCAATTTAGCCTAACTCATGCATATCTTTGGACGGTGGGAGGAGCCGGAGAACCCGGAGAGAACCCACAGTAACACAGGGAGGACATGCAGACTCCACCCAGAGAGATCATGTTATGTTGGTCTGGCCCAATTCAATTCAATTTATTTTTGTAAAACTCAAGAGCACAACAGTATTTGCCTCGGGGGGCGACAGTGAAATACAGATTAAACAATGTTCGTAGGAACTTGGTAATGTCTCAGCATCCCATGTCTTTAGACAAATGTCCCAAGCTCCCCTGTCCTTGCCTGACCAGCCATTCCCAACACGTTTTGGCAAACTACTTATGAAAACTGTGTATGGGTCTGGGGCTCGACCGCTGAGGTTCAATTTCTAGGGCGGAGTTTAGAGAGAAGAGACAGAACCAATCACATAAACCCAGAAGTGACGCAAAAAACGCGACACGCTTAACCGGATATTACGTAGTCCATGTCAACAAGGGGTGTTCCGTGTTATCCGTCCCCGAACGCAGAAAATGTCTCCTGAATCGCGATGACGCCCTTCGTATAACCGCATCTAAAGCACGTTCATCACAGCGAGTAGAGCGGACTTTCCTGATTGTTCAAACCGAAGCGAGAGCAGAAGTAAACACCGGGTCTTGAATGTTTTGGAACGGGGGTGAAAAGCGCTACTTCCGTATCTCAGTGTGACGCGTTGTTGGTAACTGGATTACCGACATTTCATTGGCTCTGACTCCGATTCCAGACCCTTACGCATTCGAACAGAATGTGGGCGGGGCTGGCGGGTCAGGCAACCCCTGTCCTTAGATCCTCCTTCTCAGCCAGAAAAAAACTACAAAATCTCCTTGGGTAAAAGTAGAAACCTGGTGGAGTTCCACAGTGAAAGAGAAATCTGACTCTCACAGACGGACAGACGGACGCGAGAGAGACAGTGGAGCTGGACCCACTCAGGAGGAGAACCAGTTATTCAGGAGGAGAACCAGTTCTTCAGGAGGAGAACCAGTTCTTCAGGAGGAGAACCAGTTCTTCGAGGCAGATTAAGAACTGTCCAAATGGAGTGGAGACCGTTTCTCCAGGCAGTTGATGGGCACCTGGGTCCACAGTTCATTGATGTGCCTGTCCCACTGCCGGCGGGGAAGTGGGAGAAGGAGAAGAAAAGGCAATGAACCAATTGCAAGTGAAATTAAATGTTAAACATTGTTTGATAGAATAAGTTGTCAGAAGCAGAGGATAGTGCTCAAGCCGCCATACTTCCCCCATTAGTTGCTCCTAGGGTAGCATAGCTGCGGAACTGTAGGTTTATATTTGTGTTCCTAACTGGCCTGACCATAAGCCATTTCATAGCTGAAAGTTTTAAGCCTGGTCTTAAATCAAGAGACTGTCGGCCTCTTTAACATGGACAGGAAGTTGATTTCATAACACAGGATCTTGATAGCTAAACGTTCTACCTCCTACTGTGCTTTTAGTGACTCTTGGGACCACTAGAAGGCCAGCATTTTGAGAGCAAAGTGCTCTGTTTGGATGGTAAAATACTAGTAGGATTTTAGATTTGATTCTGAACTCGACAGGGAGCCAGTGAAGAGACTCGAGCACTGGCGTAATGTGCGCTCTTCTTTTTGTTCCTGTTAGTAATCTTTCTGATGCCTTTTGAACCAGTTGAAAACTCTTTATAGAGCTTTTAGGACACGCTGCGAGCAGGGAGTTACAGTAGTCTAATCTAGACGTTACAAATGCATGGATAAGTTTTTCAGCATCGCTTTTAGGCAAGATTTTTGTGATTTTAGCTTTGTTGCACAGATGGAAATTTATACGTACTTTGAATGAGAGATCCTGGTCAAATAAGACGTTTTTTTCAGGGTTAAGAAGCAGATAATTAAGTGTCATCCAGGTTTTTATATCCTTCACACAATCACTAAGTCTGTCTACTTGATCGGTCTGATCGGGTTTCATTGATAAATACAGCTGAGTGTCATCTGCATAGCAGTGGAAGTTAATGCCATGCTTTCTGATAATGTTACCTAACGGCTGCATATATAGACTGAACAGAATTGGACCGAGTACTGAACCCTGCAGCAAGCTGCAAGTTACTTTAGAACAAGATGAGGAGCTCTGGTTTACATTAACAAATTGGTACCTATCAGATAGATAGGATTTAAACCAGCTCAGGGCTGTTCCTCCAACACCTACATCACATTCTAACCTCTGCAGTAGAATGTTGTGGTCGATGGTGTCAAACGCTGCGCTGAGGTCCAACAGAACCAGGATTGAGACCAGTCCATCGTCAGCAGCTAATAACAAATCATTTGTGACTTTAACTAGTGCAGTTTCAGTGCTGTGGTGGGCTCTGAACCCTGACTGGAAAACTTACAATAAGTTATTTTCCAGTAGATGGCGACAAAGATGTTTAACTACAACTCTTTCAAGGATTTTAGAAATAGGTCTGTAAAATACCAATAGGTCAGGCTCTAGATTAAGCTTTTTCAAAAGTGGTTTAATGACTGCATGTTTGAAGGACTGTGGAACATAACCACATACTAATGAAGTATTTAAGAATATAATCTATAATTAGGGGGAGAATGTCTTTGAGGCGGAATCGGGTCTAGGATACAAGTTGACTATTTAGAGGACATAGTGTCTGATGTTATCTCTGCTTGATCAACAGTAATAAAACGTTCTAGTGTTACTGATGGATTTATATGGGACACTAGTTTTACAGTTTCCGCAATCGGGAATCTACATTTCTGTAGAATTGGAGGAAAGACAAAAAAACACACTAAGGAGGTTAAACGACAGCCTGCTTGACGACCCTTTGTTTAAGGAAAAAAATGTCCAACAACATTAAGACCCATCTTTTGGGATGCTTCCAAAGCAGTTTTGAGAGGACAAATTATAGCTATAGCCTTTGAAAATAGGATACAAAGAGAGAAAAAACTAAATGATATGCAAGAAATGTAAATTGTAGGAGGAAAACTATGCCAAAAATGGGTGTCCTTAAATGTTACTAGAAATTAAAAAGACAAGAGGAAAAATGAATGATCTAGCGTCACAGGAAATAGTTAAGAAACTTGGAAACTTAAAAACAACAATCTCTGAACAATATCAGGATGTTCTTGTTTTACCTACACTCTAATAAGATACATTTTTGACTGAATACTTCACACATTCATGTGAATAACTTGAAGACCTTTTCTTGATTTAAATGTTGATGTATTGAAATCAATATTATGAACATTATCTAATTGAGTATTGGCCATTGGCAGGCTTTTAGTAGATTTAATGTTGATTAAATACGATCTGTGGTCTACTTTGTGTCTGTGCCATTATTCACTACACAATTGTGAGGCTTGTTATCATTAGCTGATTCCTGTCCCGTTTGATATGGGGCAATACCGTGTTGGACCAGTTGAGGTCCAGACCCTCTTATTCTCCTAGTGATCCTGACTGGTATCCTAAAAGGGCTAAGTACATCTGAAGTCACCATACCTGATTTTCACACTTTGACTGTTGCAGATGCAAGAGTGACATACATATTTGGATAAAGGTGATCATGTTTAAACAGTTCAAGTCTTTTGAATAAAGCAGCAACATTGTCCACATATGGACTTTGCTTGGTACCACAGTATGATTTCAGCCATACTTGCAACTGTCTAAGGCGCCTGAACTTCCAACTTCCTCCAAAACAGGGCGTTGGCAGCAGACCTGAAATCACATACTGTTTTCAAATGCTTTGGACAGAGCATTGAGTCTGTCACAAAAAAGATCACTGCATGGACATTTGAATTACAATTAGATTGTGTTACAAATGGAGGTTCTTTTAATAAAGGAGTACAATACCCTTCCATGTTAACTAAAGATTTGCATGTAGCTCTTCTTACCGTTGGGTGAATGATTGATATGATATGGACTTACATTTATTTTGCTCAAAGATGCACTGTAGCACACAAGCAAATTTTCAGTTGTGTCCATAGAAAACCCATCAATACAGTATATTCCCATTATATTTCCCTAATGCACTTTTTATGATTTTGCCCCAGAAGTCTGTCCCTGTCCTTCCCCCCCAGCTTTCCTCTTGATAAGTAGAGCAGTACAGTGATATGAATCTCCTATTAATTTCTACCCAAAATCCAAAATCCCTGTGTGCTTTTTTGTGACCCTTGACCCCTGCTCTGTCTGCGCGCTGGCTGTGGTGGTACAACAGCAGATGTAAGGGCCGCGTCTGCACACGGTGTCACTGCCCAAACAGCTGTGGCTCTGGAGGGGCCTGGTCGAATTGCCGATGATGGATGATGGGACGAGTGGCGCCACCTTAAAGCAGCCCACACAACTTCTGCACAAGAACACATAGATACGACTCCGGCAGATGCTGAAGTAGCGCCGACAGATGGACGGAGTTTGTGGAGTCTGGAAAGTTAAGTTGAAGCCTTGTGGCACTTCCCTGGCTTTAGTTTGTCAGGAGAATAAAGTTTGAGCCTATTGTGGTGGTGTTTATGAGGCTAGATGAGTATCGGGTCTATGAGTCTGATAGAAATTAGGATAGGGTTGACTCAATTAAAAAAAGAGTGGCGAACGTTTCTCCCACAAAATACAATACAGTAAATATGCTTCCAATATGCATATTTAGTGTGCATATTGGAGGCCGGACAACACCTGCTGGTCTGCATGGAGATTTTGCTGCTTTGGTTTTGGTTTAGTGTGTGTACTTCACATTTGTAGATCAATTCAGTTTATTTTTAAATAGCTGAAAATCTCAACAGTAGTCACCTCGCAGAGCTTCACGACTGATTTAACCAGCAGAAAGTTAGAAACTCAAAAATTAAACACAACTTCGAAACAAGCAGATTGACCGACATTTACTGGAATCAAGCAAATGGATAATTGTCCCATGGCGTCCCCTGTCCTTTGACCCTCCTCCTTGGCAAGGGAAAACTCAGAGAAAGCTTGAGGAGAACCACCATGATATGCGTTGGATGGAGCCATATCATTTATAGTATGGATTAGAACATAGTGTAAATTAGTATTGGGATGTCTGTAGAATTGCAATGTGTGAACTTACTTAATGGTTAAATTTGTGCCGCTTTTAAAATGAGGATGGAATGTATAATGGATCTGCTATGATTTACTGCAGTTTCAATTAAAGGTTCATGTTGGTTCTCCCACAGCCTCATCGCTAAGAGGCACAGAGAGCAGTGTGGGGAAATCTCTTCACATCCTTTATCTGCTGCTGAATATTCAGCATGCACAGCTCCTCGTCTGCTCCTGCTGAAGCGCCCAAAGCCGCTTGCTGTAAGGAGATAAGACTTGAGCTTGTAGGTCCTCTTCAAGACGCCTCTGTGTGATCAGCATTTGGCCGAATGTGGACAGAACTCATACACTGTCCAACTACATCAGCTGTCAGGGGCAAAGATATGTCAAGGGCTTGGGCCTGATTATATTTTATCATTATATGGTGACATGTTCGAATATACCACTGGCAGCACACGTTTAACCAATTACAAATGGTTAAATTGGTAGATGTTGTAGGCAAGTTAAGTGTCTTACACAAAGACACAGATACATTAGGCACCGATGGGAGGTGGAACTATATTGTAAAAGCGAATATAACCCAAACTATAGTGTTCCAAAATGTCTGCAACCCAAATCAGCATAATATATAAAAACATATTTTATGTAATTAATAGAATGTCATGTATTTTCTCAATTGGCAAACTTACTTTCCACTACCAACACTTTTAACTTGCAAAAATCCTCAAAATAACTTTTATTCCTATCAAGATTAATTATCAAAATGAATCAAAAACAGAGTGTGGGCCAAAAGGCTTTAGACATATTAAATCCTTTTGTTTAATTTTTGCAGCTTTTGACAGAACCTCCTCATCCATCATTTATGTGTTGTTTTTTCTTTTCTTTTTTTTTTCTTCTTTTTTTTTCTTCTTTCCCCCTCTGACAATTACACTTGCAACTGAGTTTTATTTTAGCAGTCATATTGTTCCTCATAATTCCCATCGTCAAGGCTGTAACTTGCTCATGGAAGTGAGATGAATTATTGTCAATAAAACAGCGATCGATCTACGAGACTTTCCAAAAACCCTCCTTAAGGATTCACAGAGCTAATAAAGTCACATAAAGCTAACCTGGCACACCTTTTGTTAACAACACACTCAAAGCTGTTAGTGGCTAATGATTTAGTGAATCTTCATGTTATTTATGACTCTGAGCTTCCCTTGTTAAAAGCCAGACTTGGGCGTGAATGGGGGTAATAAATTAGACTCCAAATGCTGCTGCTGGTTAGAGTGTCTGCATACAGGACTGTAAACAATATTTAGATTTATCTCTTGCTTAATGTGTGTGCGCCATATGTTGCCTGCGTGAGTACATACAGTGCAATTTGCATTAGGTTTAACAGTGCTGTAAATAGTACACACGTGTGTCTTTTTGTATACATTTTCCCCTTAAATACGCAATAGCAATATTTAGATCACACAGGAACAACGATTGGCAATTTAGACTGACTTCTAACTATATTCTAAACATTTGTTAGATTCATTTTAGCTTGGCTTGTGTGAAGATTTTTGACATAGGGCACTCAAGTTCCAATGTATGGACAATGTACATGTGTGTTTATTTATTTTTATATTCATCTATTTGTTATTGAGTCACTGTTCTTTGTTCCCTTCACACAGTACTGTACAACCAAGTTAAGGCTTTTATTGGACTATATCTGAGCTATTGGCAGTCTCCTCCTTTGTTGAGCTGGCCTGGAAATAAGTTTCTTCTTCCACTGTGTGCTGAATAATAGAATATCAGAATTCACCACAGAGTGTTGCTCTCCCCATTGCACCAGATGATATCTTCTTCTATACACTGTATTCCCATGCTGTAAAATTCCATTAGGCTGCTAAAATGACTTGTCCTCCTGCTAGCAAAAGGTGGCATCCATTTGCAGATTCTATCATCGACCGGGCGCTAACCTCTGCTGCTGCCCCGAAAACACACACTACACAGACACACTCCCTGCTGCCCCGTCCAGACCAGGCCTATAATGATGAGGTGCTTGTATGTTACAGGATATTACAGGAGTTGCTTCAAATGACCACATGGCTGTAGAAGAGCAGTATAATGGTTGGAGCACACTGGTAGCCATTAGATACACGAAGAGTGGCCAGGGTGACTCGGGCAGTAATGACCTATGGAAGTGCGGTGGCTGCTGTCTGTACGGGGCTCTGTAATTGGAGTCCAGGCTGGTCTCGGCACACACTGGAGCGGTCGTGAACCCTCCTTGGTACAGCTCACAGTGGCTGGGACACCTGCGGGTCACCATTAGCTCTCATCATCCCTCTGCTGTCCAGCTCTGGCTGATGATACTGTTCTACAATAGATTTGACTCGACAGAATGGCTATGGACTAGGACTATGGTTCAAACTTATTCTTCTCTTATTGTATTGCCCTGGCAAGACAAAATAATGCGGAAAAAGTTACATTCATCAAGCAATATATTATTTCATATTACTGTTGAACAAACCAATAAAGTTGTAGGCAGCTAAAGAGTTTCGTTGACTCAGGATATTACTTGTAATCTGAAAATATATCTGACCCAAACAGCACTTACAACACCACAAGCTCATGATACCAGTACAAGCAAATTCAAATTAAAACTACAATAGAAACTAATCGCAGCATTATATTGCCCAGTTTTAGGTGTATATTGAAAAAATAACTGGTCAACCTGCTGAATAGGTCCTAAAGATGAAAAAACTAAACTAAACCGAAAGGTGAACTGCATGTCAAGCGCTTAATATCTTGCAATTCCCTTGTATTTCCCTTTCTCAATGACATCTGCATAGTCATGACACTGATCCTAATGTGTAATCAGAACTCTATAATAATTACTCTAATCTCCATTACGCCTCTGTGCATCTTCAGTGTTTTCAAAACGATGAATTCAATGTGATATTTGTGGCACTCTATTGTCGGTCGTCAGTCCTCTCTGACCTTTTCACAGTAACTATCTGAGCCAACGCCGCCCACTGTCCACGTATACGAGAGAGTAATAGTCCAATACTACTATAGACCCTGCATAGCCTATTGCCGTATTACTGTGTAGCCGTGTAGCTTATGGGATCCTATGCAGCATGCTAAATTGATTAACTTTATTCCCATTGTGACGACTGTATCTATCATCATGTGTCCTCTTTGCCATATTTTTGTCCGATTTACCTCATCTGTAAACCTCATCTTTCTCTCCAGTGTGTTTTCTGAAATTCTTCCCCCAGGGCTTTTTGTAGACTAGTGTTATGCATGTCTATTCTCCAACATGGCCGCAGTACTCTCCTTTTGGGACCGTACCAGGCTGGAGTGGTCAGAGGCGATGAACTTCTTGTCTGGCTGCGGGTGCCATCTGGGGCGCTCTGACAGGGGAGGGAGCTGGTGCTGTGGAAGTGTCGGGTTGAATGTGAATGAGGCGTATTCGCATCACATCGATGAGTCATGGCTCATAATGAGGCTGATGGAGGAGAAAGCTAATGCACACACATACTCTCTCTGAGGCTGGCGGAGAAGGCTGGGTCTATGTATTTTCAGAGTCATATGAGGATGTGGAGTCTGCGGCAGTCACTGAAGGCCCGTGCGGAGAGTGGAGTTTGAAGAATGTTCATGTCCCACAAAAGGTCTAGGTTAGTCATGTCGGTCAATCGTAATAAAGAATGAATTGAATTGATAGTTGTAATCATTCAGTGTCACAATATAATCGTAAGATCTGAAACTTGACAATTACGAGGCTTTTGGGAGTCATCTGAATTCTATTTGACTATAAAAAGCCAACCTAATATACATGCATGTTGTTATCAGGCTACTTAAATGCCATAAGTTTTACTTTTTCATTGATAAAGTTTGATGTCATGAAAATATATTAGTTTAGTTTTGTCTTTATTTGTCAAGGACCACGTACAAAATAATTTATCTTCAAGAGAAAAGATCATTTGCACCAAATTTAGCCTCTGTTACTTTCCATCTGCAGTTCCTGGGCAGGTGGATACATAAAACAGTTATAATGTACACGTTTCATAACAATTACAATTATTTAGTAGCAAGGTGAATACATCTAAATGTAGGTTTTTGGGTTGTTTGGTCATGGTGTCAATAATTGTGAATACTCGATAAATCACAATTCAAGCTCCAACATAACAGATCTCTGAGAGGCTGAATATATACGGTCCAACAAAGAAATCTGCGTCTTTTGCAATTAAATATGCCAAATCATTCCTTTGACATCGATTTTTGACTTGGGTGTTTGAGTAAGCTGTATACACATAACTTTGCTGTGAAGTTTATTTTAAAATTATTGTTATTGTCAGCAAGACATAGTTTGATAAATAAATCATTATCTTTACAACATACTGCTTATATTGTCTGTTAAAACGTTAAGATCAATATATTTTATCACAGCATAAATATACTGTATTATAGAGACAGTTTATAGTTTAGTTAAGTTCATTTGGGCTTTTTTTCATTATTATTCATTTACTTGGCAAATGAATGAGATGGAGGCTGATGGGTGCCTACCCCAAATCGTTTCATATTCACAGCTGCAGCTGCAAGACTGTAGATTATACACACCAAACAGAGTACTTCCTGGTGACACAGATCGAATACATTACTTATATCATAAATTAACTTTCTAATTGTCCATGTGCCATCATTTATTTAATTAGTGTCTGATTTGAAATAGCTATGCACATGAGTAGATACACATTATGTTCATATCAAATATAGCTTTTACTTATGACAATTGTAAAGTTCATTTAACATTGAAGAAAACATTGGACATGATGCAAGTTATCATTTTAGTGTTTTGGTTGGTGATATGGTGGTATGGACGATTTTTTTCAGCAATTTTTTTTATCATATTTCCTCGTGGCGTGGATAAATCATTTGTCCTGCCACGTATCAATCATAAAACGGAAATATCGCTCACCTGCAGCCGTGTGCGGTTCGTCCCCACGTTTCCGCGTGCCTAAGCGCATGGATCTATCATAATATAGTTCCCTCAGTGTACGGGGCAAAATGAAGACGGAGAAAGACAGTTCGAGCTGACGCAGAAGTGGACAGAAATCTACGGGAGACGAGCGATGCGATGCGCTCCGTTGTGCTAATAAACAAACGCACGTGTGTGTTGTATCAGTCCGCACGGGGGAGTGCGCATGCGCACTTCCGCCTGCGTTCTCAAATCGCCGAAAAATCGTCCATACCGCCTTTAAGCTCATTATACGATCAGAAAGCAGAATGAACCTCACATTTGAGATCCCAGTTTGTGTGTAAATCCAGTTAGTTCAAACGTATGCGTCCTCTCTCGGATCTGAATGGTCACCATCTAAAGTTCAGCCCCTGCACCAATCATCAATCAGTGCTAGTGCAGCCTTTGCAGCTCAATCAGGGAATTCTGGCGGTTCTGAGCTGAACGAGGCACGGCCTGTCCATGTACTGAGAAGGAGAAATATTTGTATATCCTTTACGTACAGGTTAATGCACTGTTTAGGTTCCGCTAGTTCCTTTTTTAAACCAGTCAGAGCAAAGGCTATATTCCTGTCTTTTAACATGTTTCTGTCATTGCCTTTGATTGCTTTGTAGTTATGTCATATGAGGGAACACGGCATCCTCAACCCCACTTCCTTCACTTCTCCCCAATGAACCTCTCCCTTAAGCAGATCCTCAGAGCATCTTAGAGGGAGCCAGTCTATTACAGGGACTGGGGAGGGCCCTGAGGTGCGCATATGGGCGGCAGATAACACATAGCATAGCAGTGGCAGTAGAAGGCTGATACAAGCTGCTGGCTACACTCTGCCTGCCGCAATGTTGCTGTGTTAATCCTGTGTTAATCAATGGCTGCGTGTTGTTGGGAGGATGCTGGGTATGCACGTGCCTCTGTACCTCTCTCTCGCTCTCTACCCACTCCCTGTCAGAGCAGAGGAACAATGAGGCGAGTGTGGGAGTAAAAAGGTGAAGCTCAGATATGGAATTAACTATGTGTTATTACTACTGGGACAGGAGTGAAGCTGCAGGCCACTGGCTCACCGTTTTGGCACGAGTTGGAGGAAAAAATGCACCGCTCCTGTGTGCTTTAATGTTTGTGGACACAGTGGAGCAGAAAAATACCTATCTGAATTTGACTGTTTAGAGGGCTTTGAGAGAAAGTGAAATGCGCTGTAGTTGTTGGATATTGAAGTATTTGTACTGGTCATTTAAGTCAATAATGCTAACACAAACCAATATACATATATATATATTTTGTTGTTATGGTTGCAGAAGTTGCAAGGTGAAAAGTTTATCGTCCACTGACACTTCTTCACTCCCAGTAGGTTTTGCTGTTGTGTCCTTGGGTCAGCCACTTCACCAAAGACAGTAATGGTCTAGAGTAGACTCTACTGTAAAGGTTTTGCAAGGTAAGATTATACAATTACAACATAACATAAGCAACATAACATAAGCTATAACATAAAACTGAGGCTTTTAAATATAGGATATCAGACGTTATACTTCTAAATGAGTAGATTTCATGTTTTCCCCATAGAATTGTAAAAGCAGCACTTTGCAGCTGTAATCGTAGCAAGGGTTGGCTGAGTGCTGGTGGTCCAAAAAGCTTTGCATGTGCCCCAAAATTCATGCATGTGAACACTTGGAGTGCTAGCGGGTTTGTGAGAGCCAACGGGTTTGTGAGGGCTAGGACCTAGTTCAACAGACCAAAATACACTTCCTCCTTTCATGGTTTGAGAATTGGATAAAGCAGCTTTAATTTCCCCTCTGAAAGCAACCAATGGAATTCTAGCAGATCCACTAACAAAGTGGCAATAATATAGTGAAAATGAAGACTGAATAATCCGTTATGATTATAATACTGTTTGTAGTTCTTTCGTACTAGGCAGTAGGCAGTACTTTACTTGAATGAAAGTTGGTGGTTTCTTCAAGTGGCTGCATTCTTTCCCTCATGCTCTCAACCTTAGAAAGTGCGTATGAGATCATCCCTATCTTTCCCTTTGCTCTATTTTACATTACAACATGATAGATTAAAAGACCCTGGACCCGCGCTCCTTCAGACAGAACGTCAGAAACAAATGGCTCGGTCCCAAAAAACCCAAACAGTCCATCCACAACACGTTTTCTCCCATCGATTATGTCGTAACGAGCCTTAATCAACATTCTCTTAACATCCTCCCCGCTCTAATGCACCCGGCACCCCGCCCACCCGCAACGCTTGATCAATTACAAAGCCATTACTCGCAACATCGTGTACAGCAGCCGCGCGGGCCGTCCACTCACTGGTTTTGACGCTGGCCGCAGCAAATGAATTTAGCCCAACAATCTGAGGATCAATCGCATCACTTAGCCAATTAGACAAACGGGAGACAGACGCCCATTACCGTAAGAACAGGATCGATAGCTGGTGCTGGAGCCAGAGGCCTATAGGCTGGCTGTCTAGTCCTGTGGTGCCGCCCGTGGGTTTTCATGTGTATGTTCAGCTAATGGAAGGAGGTGGGGGGAAATAAGGCGGGTCTTAAGGGTTTGATTGGCGGTTCGGACATGTGCAATTGGTGAGGATTGGAAGAATGTTGACGCCGTAGAGGCCGGATGGTGTAAACATGACAAGGCAGATCAATGATGGCAAAGAGGGAGAAGTCGTCAGTTGATTTGCACCCTCAGAGTCCTCCTTTCAGCCTACGGACAGTTTAAGTGGTAGATTTTTGAAGCGTGTCGCCAGGAGAGATGAGACTCGATATTTGTGCTCAATAAATATCATTCACAACCTTTTGTTTTCTAGTTTTTATCTGGAATATGTTATGATTGCTGTTCATCGCGGGTCCCATTAGTGTACAATGCGCTGACAATCTGAAATACCAGAAATACCAGAATGTATTACTAAAAACGGGATCTGGCAGATGACATGTTTACTTTAATTACACACTGTATGTTTAAAGTTTTCTATAAGGAGGCACTGTCATTTTCCTGAGGTTGTCCTTTGTCTGAAAATGGTATGGCTGGACCTATTTTGAGAGAGAATTTCACTTGTCTGTCTGGTCACTGCAAAGATCAGTACCTTGTATTCATTCCAAAGATATTTTGACAGCAGCTTTCAGCCCATGTCTTTATATTTTAAAAATGTCTTCACATTAAAGTTGCTTTGACACTTTATCTAACTGAATTGGACTAAGGTCACGCTGCAAATGATAGATTGTAACATCTATAATTGACTTACAATATGCTCTTAAAGGTGCAATATGTAACATTTGCCACCTGCTTCTTGTTTCTAGTTAATGAGATAAAACACATTCCTCAATGAAGAAACCATGGGGACCTATTCCATATTGGAAATGTTCTTTTTGTGTGTTTTTTACCAGAACTATGAAGATATTAGAACTTGTTGCTTGTTATTTGTCCATGTGGTCTGTTTGTGACTGACTAAAGTAGTCCATGTCAGAGACTGGTATGTGTACAGTCTGTGTGTGTTTTAGCAGGTTTAATAATGGTGCGGTTTGTTCCCGGCTTTGGCAGAAGACTGCTGTGTGCAGGTGGGATGAGCGGCTTGTTGATGGAGAGGTCTACCACAGCAGAGAGGGTCTCCTGTGTGTCTGTGTGTGAGTGACTCTGGGTGTTTGTGCGCCTGTTGCCTCGGGGTAGGATGCCCTCAGGGGCACCGATCCTCCTGGGATTACTGTTGACATCTCCCTCTCTCTTTCTGCCTCTGCTCTGCTCCAGCATGACACGACACCCAGTCCTCCCACTTTTATCCTTCACGCTCAAACTTACATCCACAATAATTGGAAAATACTTGTTGTGCTTGTGTGGACTGTAAAGGTGTGCATCTCCCAGCAGTGTAGATTATTATAATCGTTTTATTGCATGACCTATCCAATACGACTGTATTTACAGAGCATTTTTAACAGTAGATCTAAATCCTGCTCTGAAAGTCCATTTGCTCAGTAAACAATGGAGACTATGGTCATATAGTGTCCCTGATGGCTGCAGCACTGATCCATGCTGTGTGTGTCAGATATGTGCAAAGAAATGGATGCGACACAATGTCACTGACAATACCACAGGTTAACAACATTGTCCGCTCTTGCTCAACGGCACAATGCCACATGCCACAACTCTGTGATGAGTTGGTCCCATCAAGGTCAGTATGTGCAAATTCTCAATAATCGCATGGAAAGTGATAAAATAGTGAAAACATTGTGAAAAAATTGTGTTGAAGGACGCTGAGTCTTTGTGCAGATGTATATGCACTTTAAAGTGGATAAGGCGTCCGTGAGCTACATGGTCAACAATTACTGAATGAGCACAGATACGTTGCTGGAGAGCAGGCAAGGCAGGCAAGTCTTTTCCTGTGGTCCTCCTTTGTCTGAAGAAAGTTGCTTTTTTGTGTGACCTATTTTGAGATAATATCCCTTGTCTGTCTGGTCACTGCAAAGTTCAGTACCTTCCATTCATTTAAAATACAACATTTTGACAGCAGCTTTCAGCTGTCTTTATATTTTTGGAATTTTTTCCACATGCAAGACCAAGTTCTTTTGACATCTTATCAAATTGGACTATGATTGCATAAATTTAAACAATGTACATTTTTACAGAAGCATTTTTTTCTTACAATATTGTTAAAGGTCCAATTCATTACAAGTGTTTATGTTACTACTACTGTGAGAGGGAGCTTGCCTCTCCACAGATCTCATCTGTGACTGGTAGCCTCACCTTCTTGTCGACATGGAGATGTATAAGTTTGAAGCAATGCCGTGAGACATTCCAGGCAAAGTGATAACATCTCCATGGAGACAAATAGGTGCTGGACCCACCACCAAAAATGTATATACTGTGTGCCGTATTTTGCCCCCGGAGGTAGCGTTAACGTGGGCGCAGCAGAGCTCATTCCGTTACACCTTACAGTCGGCGCAATTGATGACAGCGCAGGGATTGGAATTATAGGCAATAGGTGTGATTTTGCCATGAGGTGAAGTGAAGCAACTTGAGGGCGTGGTCGGGTGCATTCTGTGACTGGCCAGAATCGTAACTAATAAACTTCAAATCTAGTCCCCATATTGACGATATAATCATAATAAAACAACCTTCATGGGCATAAATAACACAGATTATAAATTATAGAATAATGAATACAATAACATTTTATGTGGTTATATCCCCACTCACATAAAGAGCACAGCGTTATTTCGCACTCAGCTCTTAAATCTCTTTGCTGGACTCCTCCAGCATTGAACACCTGTTACTGCGCGGTCTGGACCAGACTAGACCGTACAGACTTGGAGCGGAACATCTATTTGTGAAACACATTCTATTCACATTCACCCAAAGTCCTTGTCCCAGTCTGAGTAAAACTGGCTCACACACAGATTGTGGAGAGAGACGGTGGGGACTTCGCAGACCTGTTCTCTGTATTTTCAAAAGCTTCAAAATGCTTCATGTTTTATTACAATCAGTCACATACTCACAGAGAAACGAGCCAAACTGGAACTGAATTTAGATACACAAAATACAATGATACGGACAGAGCACGTATATGTGTGAGAGAGAGGGAGAACAAAGTTCTACTCAGCTGATGTGTCAAGAACCAGTTGCGAGAACTGTCGAACTTGGTGTAATTTTGTTCTCACAAGGTGCACGAACAACATCTCACTTCTTATGAAGTTCTGCTGCTGCCTGCCCTCGAAACAACGCTCCGAGGCTGTATTTCAATATTTTTTTAAATGGATTTATTTTATTTTTTAAATTTGGGTAACACATTGAAAAACAGAAAATCAAACAAAGTTATTGGGCACTTCTTTCATTGCCTGGATATGTGGCCATGACAAACAGCACCACACAGGTGGTGGTTTTGAATGCCACAGTTATCAGACATTGGCATATATGGACTGGCACCAACCCAATCCAGCCTCCGACGGCCAAGTACAGCCTCTTTACACCAGCATTAAAGTTGACAAAATAGCAAAATAGCACCATGGCTCTGCCAGGTATTGATAAATACCTTAGTAAGTTTATAAAAAATGCAGTCCTCAATGAAGAACCTGTTTGGTCTCACTCATGCTATTCAGAGAACCGGAATTACAAAAGTAACCTAAAGTTTGCAACTGTCTAAAGTAGTCCATGTAAGAGACTGGTTTGTGTACAGTTTTGGGCAGGATAAAATACTTTAATGTGGATTAGGCATCCATGATATGGTCAACAATTACATTACAGTGCATTTACAAATGAAGATTAACATTGGTAGTAGTATCAAGTGTTGAATTCAGCATGCATGACATGCTGCTTGTGTTTAGTGTTTTCTATTGTTTGTGTCCAGTTGCCTATTGATTGGCTTGTAGCCTTAGCCTCATGTAAATTATGTTGAGATTTTTGGTTGTTGTTGTTGTTGTGGTTGTTTGTTATTTTACAGCAAGTTCAATACTGGACTATTTGTTACGATGTATTTTAAGCCCTGAAAATAGTACATTCAATTCAATATTAAAAAACAAAACAGCGGCCTACAGTAGGCCTACTCGATAATAATCTTGTTACAACTAGCTGTGGGACCTGTGTACATTTATTCGTGGGCCCTATTCGTGAACCAAAGTGACGTGACACTATTGCAATCTTGAAAGCTGCGTGCTAACTGTGGGCCGTGCCAACAAAAAGTCTCAAACAACAGATTCCTCTTCTATAACGTCTCTAAAGACCCTGCTTGTTGCCAGATTACTGTGGTCAGGAGGGACCAGTGGATTTACAGAAATCACTCCAGACTGAGCTGTTTTTTTCAGGGAGTTAGCAGCTGGATAATGCTAGTTCACACCTTATTGTGTGGCTATGTGCCACAGTCATTGTCACTGTCCTAGTGTTATATTTTAGGATCAGACAGTCAATCACCTGCACACAAAGTCCGTGCTCTTGAAAGCTTTGAGGGCTTGTCCTTTGCAGAGGGCTTGTGGACAAGGAAGTTGTGGCAAGTTGTCGCTGCTTTTAAGTGTCAGCAACTCACTGCGGTAAATAAGCATCAAAGCCCATAACTTCTGTCTTCTTGAAGTAACAACGCTTTTCATGACTGTCTAACAACGGAGAGAGGCAACAGCATGAGGTGACGTCTTCAAAATGGCAACGACAACAAATAATTCACGTGACTGAAACCCACGGATAGAGAATGTGCAGCTGTTTGTATTCAGACTCGAAATCAGCTTGTACCGTATTTTCCGGACTATAAGTCGCACCAGCCAAAAAATGCATAATAGAGAAGAAAAAAACACATAAGTCGCTCCGGGCTATAAGTATAATAAGTGTAAATATATAAGTCAAAACTATGAAAAAAGGTGCGACTTAAAGTCCGGAAAATGCGGTATGTATATTATTTGTCTGCTATAAGATGTTTACATAAAATGCTGATTAAAATGAAATTACTTTAAACCTAACGCAGAAACACTGCAGACTCACACTGTGCTGTGCGCTGACGGCCTCGAATGGATAGCTTTCATATACCGGTAGCAAGCAGTGGATTTTTAACCCTGTTTTTTTTTTTTTTTTTCAAAATGATTACGTAATGCTGCTAAATTCTATATGTATCCCTGTTTGATAAAAAAATATCAAAGAACAAAATAAGTACAGAGCTGTGGACGCGTATGGATAGGGAAAAACAGGAATTTAATAAAGATAACGCAAACATGCACTAATAGTTCAATTAATGAGGGAAAACACAGTCGATTTCACAAAATATGTCTCCTTAAATGACCATAAAGATATCCAATCTGAAATATATATGAAACTATATATATAACTGTTTGCCTTTGACGCTGAATAGCTACAGTCTGCATTATCTTCAATCTTATAGTCTAAAGGCCTCAGAGTTCAGAGTCGGTAGAGAAGTAACAGTCAAAGCTGAGATCATGAAGACAAATGAGTGACGCTGTCATGCTCACGATGTGCCACACCCACTGTCAGACATTTAATTTCTCCTTTTAAACCACCCTCAGGCCCCGCCCACTTCTCCTCTCCCCACAGCGAAAGGAGGCGCAGGAAGGTGGGCACGCCGTCCATCAGAGGCGGGCTGAGCTGGGACACATCCCATAAGGAGCTGCGCCGAGCCCCTCAAGTTATTACCCCTGCTACTCGCGCACATTTTGTCTTCATCAATTCTTAAACTCATAAGACTCCCTGCTTCTATCCTCTTCCAAATTGTGCCATCTATCACTGCAGACGCCACCTCTCCCTCTGCTCTCAGGGCGCTACACTTGGGCCTGCATACCCTTTACTCAAGTGTATCGTGGATTTTGTGAATTGCTCACTTTGTTACTCTTTTCTGTGCCATCCATAGACTATGCTTCTTCTTCTTCTTCTTCTTCTTCTTCTTCTTCTTCTTCTTCTTCTTCTTCTTCTTCTTCTTCTTCTTCTTCTTCTTCTTCTTCTTCTTCTTCTTCTTCTTCTTCTTCTTCTTCTTCTTCTTCTTCTTCTTCTTCTTCTTCTTCTTCTTCTTCTTCTTCTTCTTCTTCTTCTTCTTCTTCTTCTTCTTCTTCTTCTTCTTCTTCTTCTTCTTCTTCTTCTTCTTCTTCTTCTTCTTCTTCTTCTTCTTCTTCTTCTTCTTCTTCTTCTTCTTCTTCTTCTTCTTCTTCTTCTTCTTCTTCTTCTTCTTCTTCTTCTTCTTCTTCTTCTTCTTCTCTCTTTGTTTCCAGTTCTCATTGTATGTTTTTTTTAAGTTCTTATATTTTTGAATTTTAGGCAATAATTATGTCAAAGTTGCCCAGGGACAGACTAACAGATTGGCACATAATACAATTACATCATAGTAATCCTATTTCAAACTTTTATCTTATTTTATTTCTGCCCGATAACGACCTTGACCTTACCCTTTTTTCTCTGCACTATAATTTATTTATTTATTTATTAACCTTTATTCAATCAAGATCGAAACCTCTTTTTCAAGGGTGGCCTGGACCCTACAGCACACAATTATAAAATAAATACATATTTAAACAAGAAACATTTAAGAAATATATATAATGTTCTTAGGAAAGCAATTATTTAATAGTATTACTAATGCTGATGAAGATCATTAAAAAATACAGGAAAGGTTCAACTTGGTTCTATTTGTATGATTTTTTTTCTTCTTTTTTTTTCTTTTCAGAATTGATACCAGCTCAAATTAGTATCTTATTTTGATTTGAGTTTCAGTTCTGATTTGTATTTGGATGTTGACTCTTGATAAACCCAAGACCCAAGAGGAATGTGAATGTGCGTGGACACTTCTTTTGATTATTATTGCCATTTCAAGGTTCAAGCTTGGCTAAATCCAAGTTGGGCTTGGGAATGGCTCAGCTCATTTTAGAACATTTGCTTGTTGATAACTGATTGATTGCACAGTTTCATATGTAAGTTGTATACATCAAAGTAATTACTTTTGTGGTCTAATTATAAAATACCTCCAGATAAACTCTAGAGCCTTTGACCACCTCTGCTCTGTCTTGTCAAGCCTGTCTTCATTTCAAACGTCCGTCTCTGTTGGTTCTCTCGTTGTGGTCGGCAGTGGTCCTCTGCTCTGTTCCTCTCCCCATCGTTCTAATTACGCCGAGACAAAGGCGTTTGATTGGAACCTCCTCTCCTCCCACTCAGAGCTGTCAGGCCTTCTGTAGGAGAGAGTTCATTTCACACTTACTGCATGCTTTAATTAAAAACCGTCTGATGGGGGAGGGCGGAAAACAGGCACACATCACGCAAAAGGGTGGTCTGTGCTTTCTAAAGACGACTTTTATTTGTTTAAGTCTTGTTTTATATATGCAAGCCAGATGGTTTGTGTATATTTAGAAACATGGGTGTACTGTATATGCAATGACCATGTTTACTTTACTTGAGTGCATGCTACCACCGAGCACTTTTTTAAGCTAAAGGGTCTATTAGAGAATCCACGAGAAGGTAATGACTTGTTGAAGCTGAACGGCCCAATTTTACCCTTTGTCGTCATGGGTGGCCTTTCAATAAAATGTATTAGCAGTGATATGTTTAACCCCTCGTGTCAGCCCTGCGACAAGTTGGCCACTGTCCAGGGTGTACCCCGCCTAAGGCCCGAAGTCACTGGGATAGGCTCCAGTCACCCGCGACCCCAAAAGGGAGCAAGCGGTAGAAAATGGATGGATGGATGGATGTTTAACCCCACAGCCCCCCAGGTAAACTGTATACCAGCTTTCCCAGTGATATATGGCTCATAGAACTCATGTGTGATTATTATAAGTCATTGTGAATTAATCACACCATTTTGCAGTGATCTTCAGGCGCCTCACTGATCAACCGGTAGGAAAACATCAAGTAAAACATCACACATTTGAAAGTTTAGAACTTGAGAAAATGATTCAGTTTGAGTCATCTGGACACTGTTTCTATAAAAACAACTTTTCAACTCTCATCCAAGAGTCCAGTGTCCAGATGACTCCAACTGAATCGTTTTCTACAATGGAACGCTCCTGGATGAATGAGGGATTAAACCGACTTGATTAGAACTTGACTTTTGACTTACATTTGTAAAACGATAAAACCATTTGCTTAGTGTCCTTTTATGGTTAAACAAATATTACCTGTGTAAGGCAAAATTTCTGCAAAGTATAACTTCAAGGTCAATTATCATCAGAGTTTGACACAGAATTTTGTTGAATTTTGTTAATTAATTTCAAACATAGGCTACAGTTGTCACATAACTGATGGCATGCAAAAGCAGTCAGAACTGATCTACATCCTTTACGGATTAAAATCCTCATTATTGCATGGTATTTTCTATAGATAGTGATTGAGGCCAAAGAGCAAGTTTGGATACAGCCCTGTCTCCATATTTTCTATTTATTTTTTGTCATCATGTGCAATGGCAGCTGGAGTTGTTCACACAAAAGCCATGCCTATTTGTTCACTTCCACAAAAACAAAACATATTAAAATCAGCCGCCGCACCCCCTTCAATTATTCTCACCACAACAGCACGCGATCATGATAACCCTTGTTAAGCTATTGAGATATGGATGATATCAGTCACACCCACCATTGTGGAATGGGTAATCTATCATCCTCTGCATGCAGAGACCAGACAGTGATTTAAGTTAGACTATCTTGCATATCCTGCAAATCTCTGATCATTGGAATTGTATGGTGATTTGATTTACTGCATTACATGCAATGCTGTCTTAAGATGCCTTTGTTACTCAGTTCTGCATTCTATTTATTCTCCCCTTCTATAACATAGCTTTGGTCTTGAGATGGAATGCCAGTGCAGAATATCTACAAGTTTAGCAATGACACTGATAATCAGACATGAAAATGCATTACACCTGCCAAATGATCCAAACTCTAATGTGTCTTAATGCTTTTGAACATATTTGACCTCAGAGTAAGTCATTTCAGCCACCAGGGTAAAGCATAAAGAATATTAGTATGAATAGGACACAGTGGTAGGGTGGTTAGCACAGTGGCAGGGTGGTTAGCACAAAAGAGCTCACGTTAGAGAGCTCTTTTGTGAGGAGAACCTCTTATAATGCCCACATATTTGAATGGCTCATGTGATACTTTACATGCCATAGGACTGGCATACCAGTCTGAGCGTGTGCAGGGCGATGGCAGAGGCTTTACAGAGAATACATTAGTCTTTGTCTGCGCAGTGCAGAGAACAGTGCGTTCTCAGAGCTGCCGTGTCGAACATGCAAATCAGCCTTGCGTAGGCTCTGAATAGCATATCTATGAAATGTTAAGTACTGCGCTATGCTAACCTGTGAGGAATGGATACTACATATCTTCAGGTACAGGTACATTATGGGCAGGTGCATGAAGGAGTCCAGATTCACACGGTCTGGGTTCTAGAGGCGAAGCAGCTTGTTTACAAAAGTATTTCACTTAAATATGAACATTATAATGATACAATTACACCAGCATAGTATTCAGTATTTTGGGCTTGTAAACAATTAATTTCCGCAATAAATTGTGCAGTTGGAGCTCAAATAATGGCAACATTTAGTGATAATTCCTTTGCCTACTTTACCTCTGCTCTAAAAAAGTTGTTGAACACAAGTCCATAATATCTTTTGATATTGATTCCATGAACGGTACATGTAACAGTAGAAGGTCTCGTCCCAAGTGATCAGAAATCAATAAAGTGAATAATAATTATACAATTAGTTTAATACTTATAAGGCAAGATGAAAGTGCAAGTCAAAGATATTTCATAAAAGAACTTAATGTTTTACTAATACTCCAAATATATTTCCAATGTCTGGGCAGAAGTCAATGCTCTCTTCTCATAGTTTAATACGTCATTATTTTCCTTTTTTCTATTTCACCATTTCCTATTTACTCTATTTCACATTTTTAATTTTAGCCATCTTAAACTCCGGTACACTACTGTAAAATGCATAGTTCACTATAACAACAGCTGCAGTCATATAACCCTCATACCTTATACCTATTGCGCGTCACAATGGGCAACCAGCAGATATTAGAATAAGCTCGGGGAGTGGCATGCTGCTTCCAATTAGCAGTCTGTTGTTTCACACTGTGGGCGATGGCGCTTGTTATTCCTGGCTGTATGGTTCTCCTGCCGTGCAATCAGTCTGTATGACTCTTTCCTTCCCGCCACGCACTGATTGCTGCATTCATCGGTTGCTGGCTCACTCCCCACATAAGGTGATGCCGAGATACATTTGTTAAAGAACTGTCTCAGGAAAAGACCTGTGGATAATGTAAAATGTCTCCAAAATGAGGGCCATTGCAAGTCCTAAGCAGTAATAATTAAACTGGAAAACAAGGAGTTAAACGTGGAGGGAAAAGGAAATAATCACAATTTCTGAGTCCAATCATAATTTAGCGTGCTTTATAGGCGGTAATTATATGTCTTGATTAAAAACTACAATAGCAAGGATTTCAATTGCAGACGCTTTGTTTTGCTCCATGCATCAAGGGATTTCAGCCAGAATCCAGGTGCTGCATCTAAAGCAGTGCTGCAATTGTGTACTCGCCAAATAATTGTGTTTGGGTGGGTCCCATACTTACTTAGTCAAAGGGAATTATTCAGACCAAAGCTAGCTCCATGACCACAAAGGCTCCACGAGTCATTTGATCAGCGGATGAGTATGTGGATAGGAGGATGTTAATATTTGTCAGTGTACTTTGCAAATGACAGTCAGAAATGCTTTCATCCATATTTGAGTGCGCTGGAAGAACTTTAGTTATGCATAAGCTTTTGTTGGGTTCAGCTTTGTCAGACCCAAACCTGTTAATTCTAATGTGCAAAACTTTAGGATTACATATTTAGAGTTGATATTCAATTGTGGCAAAGCAAAATACAGAGCAGTGTATCTGCAGAATATGGATGACAGAAGTGGAGGGCTTTGGGCAAGACATTTCACCCGCCTTATCTAAGTATGACTGTGTTATGTGTTTGTTGTGGTTGTTAGAGGTGATTGAAGAGGCTGTTGGTGCAGATTGGGCTGCTACACCATCAGCTCAAGCACTGCTGCTGTGGTTACAAAAGTAACTGAGTATGCCACAATGAGTGAGTAAGTAAATTACTGTATGTGCACTATGTAAGTTGTCTAGTGGATAATCCGTCACCAGCTTCTCTCATGACGTTATTGCCTGAAATATTCTATATGGTACAAACTAATATGTCTTTCATTGATTTAGTTTAGAAACAAATAAGCTGCATGTTTTTTTTTTTTTTTTTCAATGACAAACTTAGATCCCTGATGTTATTTCAAATGATCGTTAGCATCACAGTTCCTCTCACAACTACTCTTGAGCTGACCATGGTCCTGAAACGTAATTGAGGTCATAGCTTTGTTCTTCTAAATTCAAGTTCAGGGTCCTTCACATATTTTTAAAAATCACCTTTAATTAATGTCCAGACACTTTGATGGGACCTATTATTGGCTTCCCATTTGATCTGAGCTTTTATGCTATAGCTGCTGGATAGAAACGACCTCTCCAAAATTGGGCAAAGAAAATGACAAGAGAAATGAATGGATGGGTGGAGATGGATGGAGAAGAGCCAGAATGAACTGAGGAAAAATGGGAAGGGAGGTTTGAACTAATGATCGGGGGAGTGAGGAAACGCTAAAGGCATGGAAGATGGGCCAAAGGCAATGATGGATAGAGAAAGACAATGCGATGGATGAGTGGCAGAAGAAATGGCGTAGGAGGGAGATGGCTGATGGGACGGACAGGTGGGAGACAGGGTGAGTCAAGTATTAGGAAGGGGAGATGCCCGACTGATTCAGGGGACTAATGGAAAGATAACTGAGGAATGAATTTACAGCTGGGTGACAGTCAGACGGATAAACATGTAAATTGGGTAATTAGATGTTTGTTCCCTTTAAAACACAAGCGAGTTAAAGAGCCTTTTTTATGTGTTTTATTTCTACATATATTCATATACATATACATATATGGTGGTGAGAAGGAGAACGAGGGAGCCTGAAGTTGGAGAAAGCAGAGAGGTCCAGATGAAGAGAATATAGGCGCTTAATGCAACCTGAATGCTTTGGGACATTACTGATGCAAGCGGGTTGCTCCGAATTGTTCCCCCCGGGATGATGGGGCCGCTGCACCCCTGCTGGACCCCATGGCTCATTGAAGAGGTCAGAGGCGAACAGCTCTGCTCCATTTAGCAGTCCGCTCATGATAGATGAATGAGAGAGGAGGAGCTCGGGCCCTGCTGAGCACACAAGAGCCGCTGCCACCCGGGACCTCTCCTCCAGCCGTGAATGCTGGTAATGGGTGGTAATGGGAACTGACACAGGTGGGGTCAAAGGTGAGTGCCATGTGTACATCACTGAGCTGAGGCTGTAGAGACGGCTCTGTGTGTATTTTAGCTAGAACACTATGTGTTCTACTGGCAGATATATTTAAACACAACATTTAAAATAATGTTTATGAAGATGATTTATGTTTTATGATTTAATGCACTGTAAAATGTTGTAGCTTAATTCAACTGCTACAATACTGAGAAAGATTTTGTACAATACATAATTAATACATTTGTTAGTCAGTTAATCTCTATGATTTATTTGGAGAGAAACCGCATAAGCAGTGATTGTAGCAGACCTTATTTGTGGTGCCACTAAATGAACATGGTAATAACATAAAGTAGTACACTGACACGGAGCCATAAACCCGCTTTGGCTCCCAGCCCAGATGATCCCATTTTACTTCCTGTTTCTCAGGTCTTGGGCCGTCTCCAGTTTCCAAAAATTGTTATTTTAAGGTGTGATAACGCAGTATGAGCAATCAGATAATGGAAGCCATCTCAGAGGAGAGCCGACAACATGGCCGAACGGATCAAAGCCCCAACGCCTCTGTGATGCTTAGCTGTGCTTTGCCAACTGATGGCATTGCTAATTTGTTGAGCCACTGGTAAATTCACAATATGACTCTTTACTTATCTGAATTGCATGTTGACGTTATGAAAACACAATGTTTCAGACTGATAAGCTCGCCTCACTAATAGTGAAGCTACAGAGCATCAAAAGTGCCTCCCTGGCTGTGAGGCCAGAGGACGGGCTGTTTGAGTTTAGAGGAATGAGGGAGCGGAGGAGAGAGAGAGCAGAAAGAGAGAGTCTGTGTGGGAGGAGGCAGCTCTGCAGCTCCTAGGAGAGACTGGGAGGGCGAGGGGTCATTATTGACTGAATGAATTTTTAAAGAGGGCCCTCATCGGGGGGCGGGATGGGCCGTGTGTGACTATGCGTGTATAGTGTTTTCTGTACTGCACTTTTTTCACCTTATTCTATTGTACCAATGTACATAAATGCCCACAATAAACTAGCTTGAGACCTATGGACCTGCATATCCTCCATAGGCTCTATAGTTCCCTGCCCACAGTAAAACCCTATTGATTGCCCCTACGCACCTTTTAACAATCAATGTGGACCTAGTTTCAGCAGCGGTGGGAGAGGGAAGATTGAGGCGCAGACGCAGGCTGAAACAACAACCAGTCCTTTTTTTTCCCTTGGGAGGTGCTATGGACCGGGGCGACAGTGCGGTGGGGGGTTACTTAAGGCCACAACCTCCAGCTCTGTGGATGTTAGGATGGAGGCCAGGCTTGCTGAGAGAAGTGCCCAGAGGCGCAGCATGTTGTGCGGGGGAAAGATAGGGAGTATGAGGGCTGGTGGTGGGCTGCTGGGTTGGCTGTTGCTGTGGCTTGGAGAATGCTCTGTGTGTGCACTGACCCTGGCAGATAGCAGACAAGGGAGGGAGGGGGACATTCAATCATACTAATGAGCAAAGGAGGAAGAGAGAGCGAGGGATGAAAGGGAAGGCAGCAAAGCAGAAAAAAGGATCGTGGGGAGAGATGCTTTGGCAGTGCCAGGCAAACACCCTGCTCCTCCAGCCCCCACCCTCCACACACAAAGGCACGTTTCCCTCGCTCTGTGAGGACATGCACTCACATAAGGAATTATGCATCAACCTTATTGTCTAATTCATAATAACATGACCTAATTTCCTAAAAACATGTCTGCATTATAGATAATTTCTATACAAATAGGACATACAAAACATTTTCTTTTCTGCACATGTAAACACTAGATTGTGATAGGTAAATGAATGCATAAATAAATAAATAAATAAATACATGTATTTAATACATTAAATGTCTATATAAAAACAAAATATTATTTTTTTTCTCATTCTGTCTTCTATTCCATGTTTATGTTATACCATTGTGCGTTACACCATTGTGTAACACAAACATCCAAACAGAGACGTAACCCTTCAAATCCATTCAGGCCAGTAGCATGCAGGTGAAATGTCCTCACAAATACAGAAATCTCTGTCTCTGACAGTCTGCATCTCTATCAGTGTCTGGACCCAGTACACACAGCTCTCCCAGTGCAGCCACAGTCATTAGTGCCAGAGCCACTGCTGGAGGAACACCAGCCGCTCCAAAACCCTCTCTCCCCACTCTCTCCCAGTGTCCCTCGTTCTTCATCTGCCTCTGCCTTTTATATTTCATACTTTCACACCATCCTTCTCAGCCAATTTGGACCTATGTTGTTTTTTTCTCCACTCCTGTCTTTTTCCATGTCCCGATTTCCCCTTTAGCATGTCCACAATTCTCAACTGTCATCCATCCTTTAACGTTTTTTTCCCCCTCAATGTCTCTTTCTCTCCCGCTGCACTGTGTCTATTTGAAGCTGTGCACGATCCTTGCCTGGCTTGTGTGCGCTCCCGTGGCCGAGGGTTATTTGAGGGATTAGGCCGGTGGCAGGGTGGTTGCTGTGTCAGTCTAACAGGCAGGGATCTGGACCAAGGCTCAGTACCAAATCCCTTCCTCCACGCCTCTCTGCCTGGGACACCGAATTAGCTCCTTGCGCCTCCATCTTTCATCTTCATCCCTTTCTCTTTGCTCGCCTGTCGTCCCCTCCTCTTTCGTCATACCATAACTCGATCCTACATGTTTCTCCTCTTCCTTGCGTGCTTTCTTTGAATCAATTTTCATTATTTATGTCCCGCTTTCCACCATGCATACTCCATAAAGAAATTTACACTAAGCTTGCTGAGGATATTACATGTGGAAACCTTGAGCAAGAAACATGATTCCTTCACCCACAGTATGATATCGTGGCACTACCTGCTCTAAGTGACTTATTCCACTGCTCTGGTTATAGCACCTTTCCACCTCTCACCTCAAACGGGGCAAATGTATGGGTGCTCGCATAACATCTTAGCACACCAAACCTTGACTTAAAAACGTCACTCTTTCTAAAAATCCAATCCTTAAAATACCAGCTAATACCCATTTTTAATTGCAGCTCAAGAAAAGGATATTGTAAAGTCAATCCTCTTGGGTAACAGAGCTGCCACACCAGCATCCTTGGAAAAGCACACTATAACAACCCTGTTTTTTGAAAGGTCAAAATTAGTGTTACATTTTTTTCACATTTTATTTAGTACTATGGTATTTTTACAGTTACTCACCTTGCCTTCCCTGAAAAGTAACATAGATTGGCCTGTGACACAATAAGTAAAGGTAGAAGGGGGTTATGGATGATTGAACTTTACAATCTGTTAAACGTTAATTTTCAGTTATAGGGATGGTCTGAAATGGATTTTCTGAGCCAATACCGTTATCCGATATTTGGTTTGATTTTGTGGCTGATACCTATATTTTGATATTGAAATCCATAGCAAGGCCCACGAGTTAACTTCTGGGATATAAAATAATGTGTTTAAATTTGTACACATCTCATTCATTCACTCATTACATCTGATGCACTGAGGACAAACTAGGAATGACACATGGGCACATACAAACTGGGGCTCTTCCCCCAATATATCAGTATGTCTCCCATCCCTTGACAGGAGTGGGAATAACCGTAAAATAACTGTAACTTTGCTCTAACACGGCATAAACAAAATACAACACTGGCTCGGTCAGTGTGTGTGTCCTCCAGACAACCTCATTCTTGTTCCTCTTTAAATTAAGATACATCTAAAACAAGGACATTTTGGAAAATGTGTAATAGCAGACAATTTGTGTCATACTAGTTGATGATATTACTTTAAAATTATTTATTTTATTCTGCAAACTTTTACACCTTTTCGTTTGCTGCAGGATAATTGAGTACAGCTCTGCAGTGGAAGTAGCTCCTTATTTCAGGATGCTCCGTTTCTGTCTGAGCCCTCCTCTCTGGGCTGGACCCCTGGGAGAGGAGCAGGTTACACCACTGCCGTCTGAAGGACAATGCATGTATGTGTATGTGTGAGAGAGACTGAGACATTAACAAGGTAAACAACAATTGAAGAAGGTGCTTTTTATAAATGCATGAGTGGCAGTCTGTATTCCCTTGCTTGAGTGTACATCTGCTAATGGACTTCATAGAAATGCAGGGACACAGACTAATAGCTTTAGGTGGATGAGGACAATGGCCATGGTCCAAACCTATAGAGCCCAGAGAACAAGGGAACACAGGCTTTGTAGATGGTAGTAAAGAGTCTGATGAATAGGAGCGTGATCAAGGCCAACACCTCGTCACAAAGACACACGTCTGTACAAGAATGTTAAACAGGTGAGTTCACACTTGGCTTAGGCATTGTGAGATGGAATACACGATCAGAGTGCGACTATAGTTTGATTGTGCTGCAAATCACAAATGTTAAAATTCATATATTCATTTTATATATTATGCATTATATTTTGATATAAAAGAATATTTTTTCACACAAAAATCACTGATACATAAAACTGAATAAAATGTATTTGTAGAAAATATTTATTTTTTTCCCCAGTGTCTGCATCAAAAGAAAGAGTGGATAACCTGCAACATATATTTTTTTTATTTTTGGAGAAATATTTAATTGCGAGACATTGTTATTTCATTGTCTGTGATAAGTTGCAATTTTGATTCTGATTGATCTTTCAGTTGTACTTCCAGACCCTTTTTTTCCTCACAAAGTAGAGATATGGAGTGAAGGAGCAGCAACTCTACTCTGTGTTCCAAGATCTCAAAGTTACTGTACAGCCATTCTTTTTTCCTTCCTTTTAAAGTATTGCGGGGAAAAATATGTGGGATATTTTAGTGCCGCTCAGGTCATGCTTATATCACAAGCAGTTTTAGAAAAGCACCATCTTTCAAATCTTTCCATCACATTCTGTCTTCATGTATCTTGTTTGTATACAGAGCTTCCACTCCTCGGATTGAAAGGTGAAAGAGAAGGTCAACAGTCAGCGTAAAATAAGTCACGCCAAAATGTTTTCCCTTTGTGTCAAAAGTGGATGGAGTTGAAGAATCACTACATGTGTCACCGGCCTCTGCTCCACAGCCCCAACAGTAGCTTTGGTAAAGGGCACGGCCAAAGTGAGGCTGGCATTTACACACACGGCCAGCAGCAGCGGGCTCACTGGATGTACGAGAGGAGTTGCTAGATCAGAGGCAGCATCAGCGGCGAGCAGCGTCGAACCGTGTTGAAAGATGATGTTGACTTTTCTCACGCCGCACATTGTACTGCAGACCGGGCACAAGTACAGGCTGCAAGAGACAAGGAGGGCTTCTGCGGTATAGTAACTGTGGATGAAGAGGCTACATTTGAATAGGAAAGAGAAGCTATATACGTAAATATAAAACCTACCTCATTGACTTCAGCAATACAATTAGGTGTGCATAGTTAAATTATAAAAACAATAAGCGCTAAAAGTACAACTCTGTAACTGTATTGGAGATCAACAGCCTCACCCACTTTGAAGTTTGCTGTGGTTCTGTAGGGTTTTAGACCGTTTTAAATATTAAGAGTTTAAAGGCACGATGGCTAACCAACTATGGGGTTATTCAATTTAGCAACGTTGGCAAAATGTTTTAATAACTTAGCGGTTTATAGAGTTTACAAAGTAGGTTTCAAGCTTTCAAGCACCTATTGGTATAAAATGACTTCATTATAGACAATGGTCCACTAAACAGATTCCTGCCTGCCCTTTATTGACACGTCACTCTGAACGTCTTCTCAGTGCCGCACTGCCAGACCACGCCGCTACAAGAGCTGTTTCTTGACACCCCGGGGCCCGAGGCAAATGAGGTATCCGAGGTCTTAACCTGTTTAGGCTTTTCTTTTGTTATTTTTTTGATTGAATTGAATTGACTGAAACATCTTTTCCGACATTATAGTGACAAATTCAGCATGGAGACAGCGCTTGGCTTGTGACAAAAAACAAACAAAACATTTTTCTCAAGTTGTAAATAAGCAACTACAACTTCTTTGGGACTGCAGTGGACATAACATAAGTTTGGAGTTGGACAGAAATATTCTACTGTGTGTTTTCTCTGGATTCTGGACTGAAGAGGGAACGCTATTGTTTGGATAATTAGACTAACACAGAGACGTCATTACATAAAGGCAGGTGAGTAAAAAGAATGTTAACTGTCTTGTCTTAATCTAGGCTGCGGCTGCTGTCACGTTATATCTAGAGGTGACTCCCGCAGCAATGGGGGTTGTGCAGTTGTTTTAACATTAAGTTCACCTTATCTGAATTTAAATTTGGAAAAGAAGACAAATATAACTCACATAAGCAGCAGCTCTGCGTTTCCTTCTCACCACCATGACACTGACGGCTAACTTTACATATGTGTTTCTTCTCATGGCATGTGTCAGAAGTGAAAGGGCTTTCTTACCACTATCCTTCATTGTTTTTCTTCTTCTTCTTTCTTTTGTGTATCTTTTTAAAACTCTGAAGGGAAAATGTGTTTCACAAATACCCCGTGAGTGTGTGAGTGCTATATTTAATGCTTATAGAGCTTTCAGAAGGTCGTTGCGTTTGGCCATTTCATACGTTGCATGGGGGTCTCTTTAGAATCGATGGGACCTTTTTCAGCTTAGAAATCCGGACTGCTCTGCTTCTTATCAAGTGGTTTGTTTAAAGTAGTGAACAGATAAAAAATAAACGATTGTTACAATGTTGTTTCATTATTAGGTTTGTCAAAGTTGTAATTTGATTGATTGATAAATTCATGCATGTTTACTCAATCTTATTACAATCCTGTATTGTCCTGCAACTGAGGCTTGAGTGCTCAGAAAATTCCCGCCCACATACTTAGTTGTTATTATTTGAAAAAACAAGACTCTGAGTGATACATTTAGAGTTCTGAAATGTCACGTAGTCACTTTTCAAAAGTAAAAACACATAGATGATTTTTGAGTTCACAAACTCTTGAGTATCCATCTTGTTAGGATCCCGCTGACTGATTTGCCATCCACCTGTGGTTTAATGGGCCAATCACATGGCAGCAGAGTGGGTTGAGGCGGGTTGTCAGGAATGACGTCAGCAACGTGCACGTGAAACAACCAAAACAAAGATGGTGACGCCGGGCACATACATGCAGCTGCAATTGATTCTGTTTTACCTGAATTACAGACTATTTCTTGTTTAAACAAGCGCAGCAGGAAGCGCTTTGTGCATTTTTGAATGGGAAAGTTTGTGGTTCTTTCATTTCAATTTATGTATTTAGTGTCCAATGGTGGCTCTTATGGATAACCAAGTAAACAAGGCTGTAAGGCTGGGGATTTCTGCTGCAAAGCTTTGTGATAATGACAACCACATCCTCAATGGTAAATGTTAGCTAGTCTTCGGTAGTTTGGTTACTGAATATGAAGTGGAGGAACATGCTTGTGTGAGTCAGGTTACAGAATACCCCAAACAAGTATAATTTGTCTCCTTACAATTCTTGTTATAAAAAATACCTATAAAAGTACCTAATGTATTTCACCAACAGATTCAATTCAATGCACAATAAACCCAGATGCATGCACTAGCACCTCAAGTCCCTAACACTCACCAACACACATTTAGATAAACAAGTGATGGCAGGAGGGGCTGGTGGAAGCGGGACCAGCACATCCACACACATACACACATACACACATTGCCATAATCCTTTCACCTATGTGCCAACTGTTGTTTGATCAGAGCTGTGCTAATGCTCGCAGGCGTCGCAATGTGCTCTCCCTGCATTTGTGCCTGCCGCTCGGAAAGCCCGCAGAAGAACACAGGAGCGCCGTCGAGCCCACGGGCGCGAAGAAAGAAAGGGAGTGCTGACAGTGACAGAAAAACACCCAGATGGCAGCTTCAGTCTACCATGGGATCACATGCTCTGAATTAGATCTGGAGATGCTGGAGGTAACAGGGAATGATGTCACTGTTGTATCAAGATGTATGCTGTACTGTGCTGCTGTGCGCGGGTGGTGTCTTTTGTGAATAGAAAATCACATGCATAGACATTTTTCAAAAGCACGGCCTAGCTTGCGTCTCTCACAGCTTTTCAGCTAGCGTTGATGTGCTATTGGCTGTCGATATGAAATGGAATTCAGTCAGAATGTTCTCAGACCATGTCTCAAAGCTCGACTGAGGTGGTGCAATGACTCAATTTTGCACAGTAAACTTAAGACAAACAGGGAAGTCAAAGTCAACATATATTTGAGTTTATTTATAGGGAAATTTGCTCTCTGCATTTGAACCCATCCTTCAAAGCCACTGAAATCGAGAGGCCTTACCTTGCCCTTGCCAAGTCAGAATCAAAATCAAAATCAGAAAAGGTTTATTGCCATTGCCAATGAACAGAATTCATGAACATAGAAACTTGCTTTGGTGATTCAGTGCAACATAAAACAATGAACAATTATAAACAACCTATATAAAGTAAAAAAGAAAAACAATTTAAATCTGCTATAGGATAAAATAGTACAATGTACTCAAAAATTACAGTTACAAACGTACAGTCAACCTGAGAATCTAAAGTCTGAGTCGAGTAGAACAAGCAAATGCCACACTAAATGTTGGATTCATCTTTAAATTGTGACATCCAGCCTTGGTCTTTCTAAGCTTCCTATATACAGTACATCTATGGTATTTTCTGTTAGGGAGTGTCTACAGAGCCGCGGCAAAATTGCATGGGTTTTTTGTGCCGCGGCTCCTGAAACTGCTGCGCTATTTGACCGCGCCGCTTTAGACCGCGCCGGGTTAGGGTTAAGGTTAAGGTTAGGGTCGGGGTTAAGGTTAGGGTCGGGGTTAAGGTTAGGGTTAAGGTTAGGGTTAAGGTTAGGGTTAAGGTTAGAGTTATGGTTAAGGTTAGGGTTAGGGTTAAGGTTAGGGTTAAGGTTAAGGTTAAGGTTAGGGTTAGGGTTAGGGTTAGGGTTAGGGTTAAGGTTAGGGTTAAGGTTAAGGTTAAGGTTAGGGTTAGGGTTAGGGTTAGGGTTAGGGTTAAGGTTAGGGTTAAGGTTAAGGTTAAGGTTAGAGTTATGGTTAAGGTTAGGGTTAGGGTTAAGGTTAGGGTTAAGGTTAAGGTTAAGGTTAGGGTTAGGGTTAGGGTTAGGGTTAGGCATGAGGCTATATGGCAGTGTCGCGGTTCCTGAAACTGCTGGGCCAGTTGACCGTGCCGCGGCTCTGCAGCCACAGCCTTTCTGTTAACATAATATTTAAATTTAAGCGTAACTGTCAGGGAATTAGACATACACCAATGCTATTCCGTAACACACAGAGAACACAATTCAACTTAGAATAGGAAACGACACAGAAATATCAGACTTTTGTGTAGCATGCATAGGAGAAACCGCCTGGCCGTGTCACCAAGGCTGTTGTAAGCAGCCCGGCGACCCTCCTGGTCTCACCACGTTTTTTCTCATGCAGGTTGGTTTTATTAGATATTATGGAATAGGCGGGTCACATTTCTCATTGGTCAGCTTCACATCAAGGCACTTGTCTTTTACGGCAGTTGGTATTTTCCGTTAGAGATAAGCCGTGAATGTTTTACCCATTCTCCCCTGGGGTGTTACCCCCCTCCCTGGAGAGTAAACATTCCTTTGGCCCATCTTTACAATACCTTCACAAATGCAGTTTGTCACATGCCGTTTTTCTCTTAGACTAATGATGCAGATAATATATCACTATTATGCAGATAAAATACATCACAGAAATATAATCACATATTTACATTTTATCACAGTAACTGATCAAGGACAATTCAATTTTTTGTACTCATATGAGCAACTTTTTACTTATCTAGAGCAGTTTCAAAACCTATAATATATTGCTTCCCTTTCCCCAAAAAGAAAACTCAAGGCTGAAGAATACCTGTGCGGAGTTTGCACACCTGTGGCTGAAAGAGATCCATATCTTTGCCTTACCAGACAGCGTGCGGCTAGTGTTCCTCAAAGCCTTTATTTTTTTGCAATGTATGTCACCCAAAGCACAACCTTTCAGTTAATGCTCACTTTAGCACGACTCCGAGCACGGTTAATGGAGCACAAAAAGCTTAATGTTATTGTTATTTGGAGTACTCCGATTTCCATTTACCTCCCATTGTTTTATTTTCACCATTGTATTTATCTGTCCAAGGTTCTGTGTAATACCAGAAAATACATGTTAACCTCAGGTCTGCATTAGCAGCTTGCCTGAGTGAGCACCTGAAGAGCTTGATAGTATTGACGTATGGTTAAAACATGAAATGCCAAAAAGGTTAACAGTGAGCCAAATTATTGACTTACTTTGGATCTGACGTGTCAATCAAACGGCATGATTAAAAGTGTAAAAAATAAGTATGGTAATTGCGCTTCGTGTCATGTAGACTCGTGTTTATGGTTCCACAGGGGGTGTAATTGCAGATAAATACTGTAGCATTGATTGAAACACATTAATTCACAAATATCTGTCAGATGAATTACAAAAACAAAGCACAATTGCTGTCAGAAAAATCACAAAATCTTGTTTACAAAAAGCGTCACAAATACTTTAGTAGTGTTTTGGAAAAGTTGCGTTTTAATATGAAACTAACAATGAATAACAAAAATGTGACAAATGTTTTAGTATGTCATGTACGTACTTGTCCTGCTTGGGTTATATCCACAAAAGTGTTGCAGGTGGAGATCATGGAGTCAAACCAGGAAGTTGTGGCTGAACGCTAAGAAAATGTTAATGACTTAAAAAACACCCAGAGAGATTGATCTGTTTTGCAATAGAGATCAGGCCAATAGGTTACTTTTGTGTGTGTTGTAATTTGTGAGCTGTTGTGGTGCAACCAATGAAACAAATATACAGCTAAAATAAATGTATTACAATAAAAGGAGTGTGTGTGTGTGTGTGTGTGTGTGTGTGAGTGTGTGTGTGTGTGTAGGTAAGTGTGTGTGCATGTGTGTGTATGTGTAGATAAGTGTGTGTGTGTGTGTGTGCGTGTGTGTGTGTGTGTGTAGGTAAGTGTGTGTGTGTAGATAAGTGTGTGTGCATGTGTGTGTGTCTGTGTGTGCGTGTGTGTGTGCATTTGTGTGCGTGCGTGCGTGCTTGTGTGTGTGTGTGTGTGTGTGTGTGTGTGCGTGCGTGTGTGTGTGTTTGTTTGTGTGTGTGTGTAGGTAAGTGTGTGTGCATGTGTATGTGTGTGTCTGTGTGTGCGTGTGTGTGTGTGTGGTGTGTGTGTGTGTGCGTGCTTGTGTGTGTGTGTGTGTGTGCGTGCGTGTGTGTGTGTGCATGTGTGTGTCCGTGCTTGTGTGCGTGCTTGTGTGCGTGTAGGTAAGTGTGTGTGTAGATAAGTGTGTGTGCATGTGTGTGTGTGTGTGTGTGTGCATGTGTGTGCATGTGTGTGTGTGCGTGCGTGCGTGCGTGCGTGTGTGTGTGTGTGTGTGTGTGTGTGTGTGTGTGCGTGCGTGTGTGTGTGTGTGCATGTGCGTGCTTGTGTGCGTGCTTGTGTGTGTGTAGATAAGTGTGTGTGCATGTGTGTGTGTGTGTGTGCATGTGTGTGTGTGCGTGCGTGCGTGTGTGTGTGTGCGTGCTGTGTGTGTGTGTGTGTGTGTGTGTGTGTGTGTGTGTGTGCGTGTGTGTGTGTCTCAAAGACGATGCCTAAAATCATCAAATCAAATTCCTGCCTGCAGCTGAGAGCCAGTCACCACTCAATACATTCAAAGAAATGTAAATGAAAGCGCTCTCTCTTCCGTCCTTCATCTGGCTATTTAAATATCCAGTATTTGCCCTCCTCTGCAGCAGCAGAACCATTACTCATTTCACCCTTTCCATCTGCTCCTTTTCACTATTGCTAATGCCTTTAAGTCTCACAACCCCGATTCCCCCAAACAATTTGATAATTATCTTCATTTATTGACTATTTCTACCAGGGTCTGAGCACCAAAGTCTTTCCCCTCAACACACTTGTACCTGCCCCGTTCACAGCGAGAGAACAAATGTGTGATCCTTTAATGGCAAATGGCTACATGTAAAAGGTGCTCTGCTTACACTTGCTTTTATCCACAAATAACTTTGTGTTTGTGAAGTGTTTCTGGGTGGGTGAGCATTCGCATACATGCATGACAAAATGTGAAAGCCCTGTTTACGTGTGAGCTCAAATTGATCCAGCTCAAGTTTATTATACACGTCATCTTCAAGTCTCGTGGCCAGTGTTATATCCATCATTCCCCAAACCATGTGTCCCACCTGCCTGACATGATTCTGCATGGCATGCTACATGTGAGTTATTTTTATATTCAATACCAAACAATTCTGGTCCCTTGGCTTCTCAAAGTGATATTTATGTATTTGATATGGACACAACGATTACAGATGCGTGGATGTCTGTCTTTATTTCCTGTTTTGATTAGTCAATTATAAGCACTGACGTACAAGGTTTGTGTGATGCGTCCAACTGACGTGACAACCTCATACATTGGTCGTATTTATTTAGAAGATTAAGATGATTCTTAATTACAAGGATGAAATCTTGTATCTACCAAAGATTTTCATCACATGACAAAATAATCCGTGTCTCCTTTAGTTTTCTTCGCCGGGATCCACACAAAAAAACCTCAAAAGCGGCATAACTAAAGCGGTTTCAGTTTTGCATCTCACACAATGGGTGCCGGCGTGTGTCTATTCTGAGCACCGCGTTTGATTCTGGAGGAAGAACCTTGGACCATCTGTAGCATTCTGTTTGATGAGCGGCGCTTCAAGTCCTGCGGCCTGCATGTAAGATCAAAACCAGTGGACCACACAAGTGTGCCATGCTCTCATTTCTCCACAGCGCTGCAGAGATCTGCAGGATCCTCACATCAAGACACAAATACAGCCAAGTTTGATGTCAAGATGAAATAATCTTTATAACTTTTGCTTCATTCTTTGTTCGACTTTTTTTTTCCCCCTCATCAATGTCTTTATTAGCTATTGCCGCTTTTGAATCACACCCATTATTCTTTATAGTAACAACAAAGAAAGTGGAAAACCTTCAAAGGCATTCGGCAGCTCTGCGATTAGCAGGTGCTTTTTGATTTACCCATAATTAAGTGCTAACATTAGTTTTATATTTGGTTGCAAACAATTAGCAGTCTGTGTTCTGTATGTGATTGATGACTTCAAAAAGAAAGTGAATGAGCTGAGTTTGTCGCACGTAGTGGCCTACAGAACAAAACCGTGTTAGTGGCAGGTTACAGAAGAAAGAAGAACATTTACCTGCATGTATAGTTTTTCTTATGCCTATTTGTGAATTGCATTATTCACTCATGATGCTATGATGAAAAGATATTCAGAAATGCTGTTTTATTTGAATTTATAATTTCCAATATTTGATTTTGAAAAGAAGATAAATCTCTTCAGTGTGAGGTTTGTCTCTCACATTGGTCCTTCCTTAACAGTAGTAAGCAAAAATCAAACAGTTACCATTTTTAGTTAAAGGCGGTATGGACGATTTTTCGGCGATTTGAGAACGCAGGCGGAAGTGCGCATGCGCACTCCCCCGTGCGGACTGATACAACACACACGTGTGTTTGTTTATTAGCGCAACGGATTGCATCGCATCTCTCGTCTCCCGTAGATTTCTGTCCACTTCTGCGTCAGCTCGAACTGTCTTTCTCAGTCTTCATTTTGCCCCGTACACTGAGGGAACTATATTATGATAGATCCATGCGCTTAGGCACGCGGAAACGTGGGGAGGAACCGCACGCGGCTGCAGGTGAGCGATAGGTGCGTTTTATGATTGATACGTGGCAGGAAAAATGATTTATCCACGCCACGAGGAAATATGATAAAAAATTTGCTGAAAAAAACCGTCCATACCACCTTTAACAATACACACACTCAAAACATAACCATAGACTTATTTTTAGCAACACGTTATCTGATTTTTTTTGTAGTTTATTAAATTGAATTTAAAAAATAAATAAAAACATACAATTTCACTCAACAATATTTTGTGCAAAAACTTCAAGATTTTAGTGAGACATTTTTGTCCCTCAACATGGCCTAGATATTTGTAAGCACGAAATCACACTATTGTAACTGTTGTTAAGAGAGTTATTGTGCTACATTTGTGAAGGTTTTTCATTTAAATGCACTATCATACATTTTGCCAAATCTTTTCACAGGAAATTTACAGGATTGTAGTTTCTAATTAATTTGAACATTGTCTTCACTTGAAATTTAATTAGCATTAAAATAATGCATAATTGGGAATAGGATTTTAAAAACCTCTAAATTGAGTTTTAAATATTATACATTATACATATACCTCTACTGTTGGTATTGTGTGAAGACTTTTTAAATGTTGTATTTCTGGACAGAACAGATGAGCCTGAAATGGGGGATGAGAGGGAAGAGAGGACATGCAGTAAATAGTCGGAGTCGGGAAACAAACTCTCAACTTAACCACTCGACCTCCGGGCAGCACGGCAAAAATATTTCACAAAATACATTAGCAGAATTTCATTAATCACGCCATCAACTAATTTCTTTGTCTTTAAGAATTTAGGAGATTTTTTTGTGTGCAAAAAAATGTTGGCAGCGCTTCCCACCTCTCATTTAAGTCTAAAACGCAAACTTTTACAATGCGAAATATCAATACATTTTCAAACCAGAGAGAATCATACAAAGGGAGCAGACCGCAGGCTGCAGAGCTCTGCCAAACGCTGGGGTCCAGAGAGGCAGCGGCTCCGACCTTGGCTGCCCTTGTGTGTGCCTGACTCCAGCTGGGCGTCCATTAGAGGGCTCCACAACAGACGCTGGCCTCTGCTGAGAGCCAAGGGTTGGATACTACGCACACATACAGCCACTATACACTCGACGCACACGCAGGCAGACCGAGGCAGACTCACAGCCGAGAGAAGCACTGTGACGTATAGATTGAATATTTGTACGTGAGGGCACTGCTCAAACGCCAGTAAACAAAAGCGATAAACGCACGTGGGTATTTATCAGTGCGTGTATGATGGAGAGTGACAGCCAGCATCGAGCGCGGAGATGTCCAATGAGACGGAACCTTAACCAGAACAGGTGTTGGGACACGTGATCTGCAGGCGAGTCATTTGTCGTACACTGCTTTCATCAAACAGGAGCAGGGCTTACCTGTGATAATGACAAATGACATTCGGGGCTTCTTGATGTTCATGTTTGCTCAATGCTCAGTGCTGAGAGTTAGACAAAGATCCCAAGGGTAAATGCACATCTATTGTACACAGGGCTATTGTTTGGGATGGTCCCTCACACAAGTAGGTCAATAACACATCACATGCAGGAATGTTGTAATGAGCCGGATTTTCTTTTTCCATGCACAAGCCTTTCATGTGAAATCCTACGATGAAATGTCACTCTAACTTCATTAAGGTCAGTTGAATTACAATATAATGTATAGTTGTATCACAGCAGGTTTTATTTGATTCTAACTGGCCTCTTTTGCACTTGGCTCTTAAACAAGGCTTAATTTCTGCTGTGTTTTTTGTTTTATTGTCACTGTGTGAAAGGCTTGTATTCATTTCACTCTCTATTCATCTGGTTCAGGACATTTTTAGAAAATAAGGTTTCATGCAGTCTGTGTTTCTCAAATGGAATCAACTTCTTGGCATGATTGTTCTTCTGTGTGGCACATCTGATGTGTTACACTCAGCAAAGTGATACCAGGCAAAAATGCAAGACAAGAAAACAGCTAATAGAAATGAGAAACAACAAGTACATTTCTGTTCAGTCTGAATATTTCATAAATATTTCTTGAGCTTTAGCAGAACTTTGTTCCTTCATTGCGGTGAACAGACCTCCAGAGCGGAGCAGTAGTTTGGCTGATTCTGCGGCGGCCGGGCCCTTCCCTTCACCCTGACAAAAGCAAAGCCAAGACTAAATTTACCCTGCCTGCTGTCTGCAGTGGAACCACTGAGCCACAACAGTGGTGTACTGCAGACACCACCTCACAGCAGGCCATCTCTCCACTGCTTTTTCTCTCTCACATATCTGGTCAACTCCAGCAACACAACCATCATTAAAGCGTTCTGGCTGATCACACGCTTTAATTGGACCGTAGCAGTGGCCCGGGTAAAATGGCGCCTTGTTAGCTCAGCTGCAGAGCACAGCGAACGCTCAAACAAACAATCAAACCAATGAGGATATAAACAAAACCCCATGAAAGTGGAAGTGTGGAAGTGTGGAGTGACAAAGAAGACTGACCTGCAACAGAACTGGCAGGATGAGTAGTTCTGGACTGTACTGTAAGAGACGTACTGATGCCCTGAGCTATTCCACTGGTTTCACAAGCACTAGTTTTTTATACCTTCAGCTGTCATTAAGAAAGACAAGGAGTTTTTCCAGCTTGTACATGTCCAACAAGGATCAAGCTATCTTCAATGAAAAATAAAACTACTATTAATGTATCTTGCTTCTTTAATAGAGGTTATTCTAATAAGCATGTATTGAATTTTTTCCAATTTGGTGTTGAGGGACTGGGCGTATTTGGAGGGTCATTTCACGTTGACGCTTTGCTGAATCAAAAGCGAGGACCATCTGACAATAGTTGCTATGAGTCACCTTGTGTTGCTTTTATCCTGACAGACTGGATGGTAATTCAAGGTTCTTAATGCTGCATAGTCAATGCCAAATCAAGAGCTTTAGGTACAATGCAGAGCTCTTAGCACTAAGCCCCTGTTGTGCTCCTGACGAGGAGATGTGAGTGCTGAGTCCCACATACTTCCTCTCGCCTCTGGCATTAAATAGGCACCTTTCACAAATTTACTCAGGGAGATGGCAAAGTTTGGTGTTTAAGTTGCTGTTGTATTTTGTTGGTACGGTTGTCAAAATAAGTAACATTTTTGTAGTTTTTTTGAAAGAAGACATTTTTCTCTGATTGATCATTTGTCTTTTCAGAGTAGCATTATAAAATTAAAGCCAATGGCACACTTAAAACGATCTCATAATGATTTATTTTTTCAATTCTTACTCTAATTCTAATATACATTTATTTCTTTTTTTTTCATCTTCTTGACACATGACACTAAGAATACATTTGATCCAGGCTGGATAGATGATTGCACACACATCTCCACACGGACCTGGGGTGACTGCTGTGACCTGGGATCAAAGCATGTGCTGTTGGTGAGTTTGTATCACGGTGGGACTCAAAAGCCTCTGCTGTCTTTGTGACCTTTATTGTTGTTGACCTGCTGCACCAAAACATGAACCGAAACTAAGACACCACCAGAACAGCTTCAGTTAGCTTTAAACTTCGATCATATAAGAAAATTAAAGCCTGACATTTTGAGCTTTAAGTCATGTCGGTTTCATTTCTTTAGTTTATTTTAGTTTAAGACCATATTTACAGGGTTTTCCTCTTCTTCATAATGCTGACCCCACTGCTTCATTACAAATTATGACTATGCATCACTATGCAAATAGCCAACTTCAATATTGCACAATATAGACCTTGAATCAGAGCTGTATGTTGTTTTCCTTTTAATGGGGTCACACATGATCTGAAATTAATGTAGTATGTATGTAGTATAACAAGATGCATTAAAGTGCCATTACTTTATGTAGTATTTATTATTTCTGTTTTGGTGAAATATAAGTGAATGATTGTTAATAAATAATTATTATTTCTCCAAAAAAATTATCTCAAATCAAGTATTTTATCTTCTTCCTTATGTGCTGTTTAAAATAACAGTTTTTTTTTTATGTGGCTGTGCCACAGTGTTCAAAGCAGGACACCTTATTCAGGACAGCACCGGTGAGGAGTGAGCACCCCTCCATCACTCCCTCCCTCCCTCACTAGCTCCCTCCCTCTCTCCCCCTCTCCATCTCTCCCTCTCTCCCTCTCTCCATCTCTCCCTCTCTTTGTATCTCTCCCTCTCTCCATCTCTCCCTCTCTCCATCTCTCTCTCCCTCTCTCCCTCCCTCTCTCCCTCCCTCTCTGACTCTCTGACCTTCTCCAAACGGGTAGAGCAGGAGCATGTGAGCACAGGGGGGAGTGTGACGTGGCAGAGGCCATTTATCTAACAATTCCTCCCTCTCTCTGTCCCCACACAACCACCCAGGTGGGGCAAGGTGATAGCAGCTCATCCCCGGATCAAACCTGTTCTTATTCTGTTACCATAACCAACTAGAACTACCGTACATTTATGAGGCTCAAGAATGCAGTTGGTTTATCTTAAAGCTACGCCATTGCTCTTGCCCATCCATCACAGGTGTTCAGGGTGCTCCATCGATGTTTACTGCTAAATGTGTGAGAGACTTTTTGGCTGAGAGAGGGGAAGAGAGGGAATAAGTCAGTGCATGGAGCTGATAGGATAGAGAGAGAAAGGTAGAAGGACAGGGGGAGAAAGAGGGGGCAAGAGGGAAAGGAGTGGTGCGTAGAGCAGACATGCCTGACCGATCACGCTGTGCCAGGGTCTCCCAGACAAACTGTCATCACCAATTAGCACCATCGCTAACAACTGACATGCTGTGATGTCTACTCTGTGGAACAGCACATTACAGGCATGATCACAAAAGGGGGAGGAAATACACAATATAGCTTAGAAAATATCAGTTTAGAATATGTTTAGACTAATTTGGTTTATAGGTAACCTGTGTTTTTTGTTGGATTATTGTTGTAAGTGAGATAAAGTGAAGTACATTATTTCCTATTATGTGAAATGTCACAGAGATTGAGATGTCAATTGGTAAGAACTGAAGCTCGAGTTTAGGTCTTGCCACTATTTCTTTCACAATTCGAAGTGCTTTATTTAAATACCATTAAATACCAATTTTCCACTTACTTTTTTTTTCAGATTTATAATTTTATGTTCACTACAAACTGTAAATATAACTTGTTTGTTCTAATAGTATAAAGACAGCATATACTAAGGTCCTATAATGTTTACACTCTAAGAAACATTGGCATTTTTTATTTCAAAGCTGAAGGTTGTATTTCTTTTTCATTCTTAAACATCTCTACGCGCGCGACTGTTAATTTTACATATCCATAAATAGCCCTTCATTCTCGTCACCACACCTACACCTGCTCATCTGACTCGCAGAAGTGTGAAGGGAGGTGACGGAGGAGGCACTGCTCAAAGAATAATCTATGTCACACATTGGCCCTGGCACTATGTGTGCTGCTGCTGTCACACTGTGCAGCTACCTCAATTAGCAAACACTTAACTGGTACAATACTTGTGAGGGTCCTTCATCAGAATTTCAAATAGTGTATTGGCAAAAAGTATACTGTTGTTGTTGTTGATTTTTATAAGCAGAAACGACGAGTGGTGCGTGAAAAAGTCGCGAGAAACAGGTTTGCTCTTGTTAGGCTTTAATTTCAACAACAACAATCTCAAGAACAGTCAGTAACAGGTTTTTTTCCCCAACAACCCAACTTCCCTGTCGTACCACTGAGACCACCCCCCCAAAACTTCCCGACACCCAAGTGAGAACGCTACAATATGTTTAGCAAGGTCCATATTTTTAGATATAGCAATCAGCAGGATTGTTGTAACCGCCATTTTGAAGACGCATGCTGTCTCCACTGTAGGCATGAAAAAGCACATAAAAGCACATAAAATTGAAAATGAAAAGGGTTGATACTTCAAGAAGACAGAAGTTCTGGGCTTTGATCCTTATTTACAGTGGCGAGTTGACACTCAAAAGCAGCGACGACTTGCCACAACTGACTTTTGCAGACATTTACAGCTAAACTTTCTTGTCCACAAGCCGTCTGCACCGGACAAGCCCTCAACGCTTTACAGAGCACGGACTTAGTGTGCATGTGAGTCACTGCCTGATCCTAAAATATAACACCCGGACAGTTAGAAGTTAGGCTTGTTTATTAGCATATAGCAAGCCCCCAGGGAGAAAGATAGCTGTCCATTGAAGTCAATGGGCTAGTGCATGTTGCCAGTTTACCCTTTAGCGGCTAGGTAATCCGGTGACTAGAAGTAAGGTCAAGGACCCGCTCAGACCAATCAGAGGGAGAGCTGCTAGAGCGGAGCAGAGGGAAGATGAGTGAGCCGAAGCTAAAGACTTTTTTTTTTATTCGAAGGGTTTTGAACCAGAAAGAAGTTCATGAACTGAAAAAAGGCAAAAATCCCCACAAAATCCTCGTGAAAGCAAAAACAAGCAGTTTGTTTTTACATTGCGCTCTATGTAGAAAATGCTGGACTATAGAGGATTTTTTCACTGCAATACCAATAAACTGGCCACTGGGGCTTACTCACAACATGATTCATTTAATTGAATAGAGCAGGATTAATTTCACTTAATAGATTCATGACATATAGCGCCACAATAATAGTTTAACTAGCATTAGCCAGCAGCTAATTACCTGTAAGTCCATTGGTTTCTCCTGACCACAGTGATCAATTTCTGGCAACAAACTGGGTCTTTTGTTTTGGACATTTTGTTGGCACAGCCTACAGTGCGACAAGTGGCTTTCATCCTCAAGATGGCAGTAGCAGCGAGTGTGGTTCATTTTGTTCACATAATAGTTACAGTTTAGGAGACAGTTTTAAGTAAACTAGATCTGAATGATATTTCTCCTAAACGTTCCAATTTTAGACTTAAAACTTTAATAATCAGGCAGGAATTAGATATCAACAAATCCTTCCGCACGTTTCGTCAAAATCTTGTTCCTTTTAAGATTATAAAGTTTGGTGTGTGTAGGTGCTAGTCTAAGAGGTGGTCTTTATGTCCCTACGGGAGAAAAATGTATTTTAAGAAAATGTCCTTTGAAGTTACATTGTCCCGTATAAATATATAGATGCAGGTTGGAGCAGACTGGACAATGTTATTCTTCCCATGAACACATGTATGTTGAGAGAGCAAACTGATCAAAAAAGAAAGAACAAAAAAGATGAGTTTTGCTAGCGTCTCTCCTCAATACATATATACATGTGTGTGAAAGCCTGTTTGCTTGCTCAAAAATACAATTATAAGTATCATTTCAAAGTAACTATTTCTACATACTTGGCAGAATAATTATGTTCTTAACCTTGAGTATTGCTTTTGAGTGCTCAACCACTTTTGCATCCGGCATTCATGGTTAGATGGCATCAGGACAAAATAATAGAATATTTACTTGGATGCTTGTGCAAATTTGATGGAAAACAACAATAGTGTTCTACAGAAAGTGTCACTTGAAAGTCTGTGTGTGGGGTAATGGGGTGTGTGCATACTGGAGGCCATGGTGCTAGATAAGACCAGGGTGTATAAATAGCCCTGCCCTGGTTTGGTTGCTGGCACCCTCACACACGCACACAGACACAAAACTCTGATCCAGTTGCCATTATGCACTTTTTCCTTGTGGTTTGGCTGCCCTTCAAGAAGTGTCTATTTGGAAAGGGCTTTTGGCTGGTTTGGTATGACCCTGCCCATGTGTGTCCAGCCATGTGCACACGTTAATACCATGTTTGGGTATCGCTGCCAACAAACAGAGGAATAATTGGCTGTTCTGCTGTAAATGACGAGAGGGTACATGTTTACATTAGTATATCCACAGAAAAGGGGCTTAAAATACAAACGAGATGTAATATTTCTTAATAAATCTGTGCAATTACTTAGTAATTGTATCTCTTACTGAAATGTTGAGCCTCTTTCCTCAAAGTGAAAACAAAATCTGAAGCCACAGAGACTATGTGTGTAGGAATTGACCTTCTATTTCAAACATTTCAGAAGGTGTACCTCAGGGTTCAATGTTGGGTCCTATCATATTTTTGAACCAATAACAATTATGTGGTTTTCACAAATTCTTTTTTGTCTAATGTTTTCGATAATAATAACAACCACATGGTAGCCTTGTGTTTAATTTGTTTTAAGGATTAAATTTTTCCGCTGAACGATATGTTTCATTCAAAGAAATCTTTATTTAATTCAATTTCCTGTTATTGATACTAAATTATCAAAGCAAATCTCTTATTTTTTTAACTTTAATCCTATCCTCATGTGCAAAACCTTGGTACAAATCATAAATCACTGAAAATGCTGTATTTCTCTCTGGCCATCACGTTGTAAAAATAAACGGACTGTTAAATGCTCACAAATCTACCCTAATCCTTATGTCTTTTCCTTTCCCATAACAGCCATATTGTCCTAATCTCACAGCCTCTCCTAAGAGCGCGGGATCCTCCGCCTCACACACTCTAGAGGGGAAAACCACTACACACTTGATAGGATGTGGTTTGAGAGGGTTTGGAGAGGGAATAACACGCTTTCAGATATCATTTCACAAGGGTCACCGGGACAGTATACTGTACCGAGCTGCTTTGAAGAGTTATAGGCAATCCAGGGCATTTTCCTTATCCTGACCTAGCAGATGTGTTCCAATGCGTCTCACCAAAGTGCACTGGTAGAAACTCAGGCAAAAGCACTGAAAACACAAGTTATTGTCATCACTATAATTTTTTTCTGTATTGTCCTTCTGAAACTACGACATTTACACGACTCACAAACCTCCTGATCACCGGTGCATCACCTGGTCATACAGTTATGGCTGATGACTCTATATTATCTGCCCCAGCCCATTAGATCCACGCTTTTTACTCACCTTGCTACCATGGTATTTGGCTAACATGCAAAATCATTGGACAAATTTACTTGGTAGAAAATAATTACAATCCTGATCTGGCTCTGTGCCTTCCTCGCCCATAATCACTAAATGTATTTCTCTGAGCAATTGACTACTGACCAATCAGCCTCATCTTGCGATACAGTATGTGCTAATTAGTGGATGTTATCACGCCCCCTTGGTATTTGCACCTATTGACTCTGGCTTAGCTCGGGCATATAAATAGGTTTGAGCAGATTGGATGCTACTTCCTTTTCTGAACTACTGTAAAAGTCCATATTCCTTCTCCGTTGTGCATGACTACACCCAATCCAGTCTTTATCCAATTGCGACTTTTGCACTGACCCCGGTTCGAAGCCCGTGCCAACTGCGTGTCCGCATGAGTGTGTGTGACTGGCTCTCTTGTCCCTGCAGCGTCTGGCATCCTCTCAGTGACCTGGACACGGCTGTTGCCAAGATACTGACGATGGACCATGGGCTTTGTGTGTCTAGCGGCATTGTTTCTACATTTATGTATCTTCTCTTTCTCCAAAGCCTGATGGTTGAACTTTGAACTCCCGGGTCTCGACTGTCAATCAAAAGTCCACACCTACACAGTCCAACCCACATCCGTGTAGAACGCCTGTTGAGACAGACTGAAGATGTAATTAGCCCACAGAGGAAACGTGTTTTTCGGAGCAAATCTTCCTCCGTTAATGCCTGTTTTGGACTTCTAAGTATGAAATGAAAATGTTTTGCCCTAGTCAAAAGAGAGGCAAAGTGCCATCTGACCTGAGGGGGAGCGTTTGAGTGTGCATAAAATGATCTAAAACGTGCTGAATGCATAATTTTAAAGACTATTCAACATTGTATGTTATTCATACTTTGTGGGTTTTATATTTCAGTCCAAAGTTCAAAGTTCTATTTTACATTTTGATTGTTTTTTATGTTGTCAAAGCATCAAGCCCAACTATCAACTGTTAAGGTTAAGGCAGTTAATTGTTCCAAATGTAACATAAATAATAAGTATATATTTGTGTAATATTTGGTACATAATTGATTGGTTGGTCTTACAATACAACACACATTCACAATTTGTAAATTGATGCGATAACACTGTGACTGTCATTGAGAAGGTTTTGCATCAGGGACTGACAGTAGAATCATTTCTTTATGGGTACATATTTCATCACCGGTCCAGGAACAGGTGTATTTTGTGGTCTGAAGCCGAACATCCTATCCAAGAGCATACAATGTTTTCGCTGCGAGAAAGATAAGCAAAAGATATTTCTGCACTGGCTCACATTTAGGTAATGCAACATAATAAGCTGTAATGATACTAATTATATAGAGTTAAATTGAAAGGTGGCACACAGATGGAAACAATAGTTATTGTTGATCAAGTTCAGAACTAACTTTTTAGAACAGCTGTAATTAACATAAATATAATTTCCACTACTTTTAATCTAGAATTTTAGTTTTTACATTCAATATATATACGGTTACGTGTTTGTAACTAATGCAGCCACATTGGACCACATTGAACAGTTCTTACGTGAACAAAACCCCCCCTGATGTTACCTGTTTCAAATCAATAATAAAGCTAAACAGCGATAACATGTAAATAACAGCGAACCATCAGTATTTGCCGTGCCATTTACGCACAAGCTGCTGAATAACGCTAACTGTGACAATGATTTATGTTTTCACTTTGCTGTGGGTCCATGCGTGTCTCCTTGGCTTTATTAAGTGTGTGCGTGTTGCCTTCATGTGCTCGTGTGTCGGAGGAAATGAGGTGACCCGGTGCTGCGTGTGAACTCTTTGTGACAGAACGCCTTGTCAGATGTCTGGGGAGCGCAGGCCAATCAGCTCTCCGGTCTGTCTGCTCCCGCTTGTGTGTAACAGGCCAAGGCTGACACATGTATGTAGCTTTAATGTGTGCCACGTTAACTTCAATGCGGCCTCCTGTCCTTAAATGCCACTTACCTATATGATATGTTGGCCTATATGTATATAATTGTAATGGAGAATGCCTCTATTACCATACTACCCTACAAATGAATATTACAATTATCATTTTACCTTTACTTTTTTTAATTGAGTTTTTTGCATAACAAGACATCTTTAAACTCAAGTATCTAAAGTCAAGTCTTTTTTTTTATAGACTACATGTTGTTTTTGTTAAATATATCTAACGCGATGCAAAAACAAACCGCACAAGACACAGAGAGCGAAAAGATTAGAAACTAAAAACGCAGTACGTAGAAAGTCAGTAAGGCATCTGTGCTCCTTTGCATTATTTCGCTGCAGCTCAAAGTACATTCCACTAGTATTCATCTATCGTTTCCATTGTTGGAGTTTTACATCTGAGATACATTGTTTTAAAGTAAAATTGAATGTTGACTAAAGAGTTTGCAGTGCCTCATTAATCTCAGTCTCAATCATATAAATAATAAGCTCATTTTACCTTTACAAATAAATTGTTTATAGTTTTAAAGTAAAACACACACTTATATTATTTGAGATATATGTGTTTATTGAGTCAATTTAGTTTTGGATTATATTTACCGGAGTAACCATTGTTGTGATCCAGTGGCAAATGGATTCTGAAGCTCTTTGTCTGCATTTTCAATAGCAACCGTGTGCTAATTAGAGGCGCGTTTGCCTTGGGTACTGCTTATTGTTACTTTATTTTTTCCGTTGAGTACCTTATGTATCATGCTCTTTGTCGTTTAATGGTATATTTGTTTATTTTTGTCAAACTAAGAATTTTGCATTATTTCTGTACAATACTTTCTATCACTTTACACAACCAACAAATGCCAATACGTTCAAATTCAAGGCGGAAAAGAACAAAAATACAAAAAAGAACATTATCAACTGGTTATTTGCTGTGATGGTTATAGCAATAAAATTAATAAATAATTTTCCTTGTACTTCAGTAACATTGTCTCCTATTGAAGCTGAAATGACGACACACATTAAAGGTAGCAGACATTAAATTGCTCAGTTTTATCATAGACAGCCATAGTGGTGATTCAGACACGCTCCTGACACTAACCCACGCTCTCTCGCTCGCTTTCTCTCTGTCTCTCTCCCTCCCTCTTTCTCCCACCCTCCCTTTTTCTCCCTCTCTCTCAGTGCACATCATATGGCAAGTCCCACTGACAGCGACTGATGGCGACGCCGCTGTCATCACGCTCCTCTGTGCTTCACCCTTTGCCTATACATTCAAATAATGCCCCTATAGGAACAACCGCTCTGTGTAGCAACACAGCGAGACCAGAATTGGGGACATCGGCGAGGAAGCGAGGTGGGGAAAATAGAGCTAGAGGATTCAGGATGGAGGAAGTGAGGAACGAGGAAGCAGGATGAAAGCAGAGGAGCGAAGGAGCGGGAGACAGGGAGCAGGGAATATGTTAATTAAGAGAGAAAAAAAACCCACACTGCATGAAACACGTCGCACATCTGATGCTAAACGTGTCCTCCCGTGCACGCTTATTCTCACACACGTCCAAAAATAACAGATTAGGCACTGCAGACTGCCGAGCAAAGAAACCAGATATGCACACGACTACACACAGCTTTACTGATGTGCAACACGCGCACACAAGAGGCACATCTGAAATACACAAGTAAATTATGATGTTTTAAAGATGTGATTGGTTTAGAATGATCAGTAGAGGTTGGCAAGACTTTGTTCGTGGTATTTGCTGTCGATTTTGATGTTAACAGGCCCCTGCAGATCTTTATTTTTTGCGAGGTAGTTGTTAGTGTAAATTGTTGTATGTTGATTGGGTTTTTGAAGTGACTTTTGACCTTGCTTCTGCAGTTGGCAGAGTACACTTCTTTGCAGCAGTGCACTCTGTCATTCTGAACATTTGATTAAGAACACTGCGCTGGAATGCTCTTTTGCCTTATGTATTCATGTGTTGTATCTATTTATCTGTATTTAGCTCACATTATATTATTAAAATTGTGTTACTTATGTATGTAGTCTGCACTTCTGCACTGCTATTTGTTAAGTTTCATATTTGACTTGTTATCAGTCACATTCAATCCCATTCGTTTGTTTATATGGCACTTTTTCAAAACATTCAGCGTTGACCAAAGTGCTTCTCATGTTTAGTTTCATAAAAATACATCACAGAATAAAATTACAACAAGGACAAAAAACCCCACCAGAAACATTTCAAATAAAACATTTAAACCCAATAGTTGGACGTACCCAAATGGCATTGCTTATTAAAAGACCTCACAGCCCACATGCTACTGTGATACATTATCAGAAAGCTTAGACCTTCTAGTTTCTGCAGATGTGCATATGAACAGTGTCAGGGCTTCAGAACTTCTACCTTCTACTTCTACCACTATAGAAGCTCAAACATAAACAAAACATTATTTTTTTTTAGTCTCGCCTGAATATTGTCATTTGTTAATGTCTTAAACAAGTCAGCGTGCAGCTCGTCCCACATTTCCGCGTGTCTAAGCGCATTGATCTATCATAATATAGTTCCCTCAGTGTACGGGGCAAAATGAAGACTGAGAAAGACAGCTCGAGCTGACTCAGAAGTGGACTGAAATCTACGGGAGACGAGAGATGCGATGCGATCCATTTCGCTAATAAACAAACGCACGTGTGTGTTGTATCAGTCCGCACGGGGGAGTGCGCATGCGCACTTCCGCCTGCGTTCTCAAATCGCCGAAAAATCGTCCATTGCGCCTTTAAGTCTTTTCAAATAAATATTGCAATTTACTCCTAATTTTCTTTCCTAAAATAGCCCACTAAAATGAGCCCCTATTCAAACTGAAACTGTTTCTGAACCCTTTGGAGTGTAACGGCTGGACTCTTTGTGAAACTTAGACTTAGTAGTTTTGATTTCTGATGTCTGATTTACTCTAACTGTAAGTAGAAAATAGCTCTGTGCAGAGGAATTTCAGATTTTAAATCCTGCCTAGATTTCCTTTGGTAAATGGACGAAGGAGTAAACCTGGTTTCTTGACATTATTTTTGGCATTTGTTGGGTTTTGACAATTCTTCTTTAATAGTTGAAGCTAATTTATTTTAAAATTACATTTAGAGACTTGTAATACATTTTAAAAACAACCCAGACAGAATCCATATAAAAGGCCTGAACATTGTATATAATTTTTCAATATTTTTTTCTTTGTGGGTTTGGCGGACTGAATAAATGCAAGCTACACAAGTTCATTGTCATGCAGCGAAATACATTCGTATTCAAGCAGGTGGCCAACCGTCCACTGGGAAAATAACACATTGCACCTTTAAAATCCCATTATCCTTATGTCTTTGGTGCCATTCAGGAGCCAGTCTGAGAGCAGCTGATGCAGCGGGACAAGTATTCAAGTCATTATCAGGCCCAGGTGTGTCTCCGTTTGTTTGAAGGGCTCGGAGCTGCATGCTGGGCCCCACATCCCCTCCTCGTGTCCTCTAAGCAGTCCCTTCCGCCCTGATGAGACTAACCTCCAGTGCAGCTGCAAACTTCTACCCTTCACTTCCAGCTCACTCTGCAGTAGCACCCTCCTCCCCGCCATGCTGCCTTCTGTCTCCTCACACAGGCTCAGAGAGGAGAGCAGGGGAACAGGCGGCTCTGCTCTCATGAATAAATAACTACCTCCACAGTAGCACCAGAACAAGGCCAAAGCACTGAATCCAGTTACCTCAGAGGCTCCAGATGAGACCGGAGAATTTAGTCTTCCATCTTCTTGGCAACAATTTTATCCTAGATGCTGCAAACATAACTGCACATAGCATTAGTCAAGTGATACACAAATACAGTATTACTACCGAATCTAAAAAAAAAAAAACTACAAGGAAAAGTGGTTAAATTGTCAAAAGCATTATTTTAGTTTGCTTTTTCCCTCTTGTTTTATTTTGTATATTCAGTTACAGGTGTTTTTATCTCAAAGAAACCAATGACATGGAATTAATTGACTATCAAGGGCCAAAACAACACGTTTTCTTTTATATAAAAGAAAAAATGACCTTCTCTGTAAATTTGAAAATTGACTAAATATGTCAGTCACTACATGCCAAGCATTGTCTAGATGCTTTTTGATACATCTCTTTGTTCATTTTGCTCTTTCTTTTGTTGTTTTGTAATAAAAAACAGGCATCCTCACTGTGAGTGGTCACCTCTCCACAGACCTTGGGTTTCATTTATAAAGTATGCAGACGTACAAAAATGTTAAGTGTGTTTGAAGTGGAGAGATTCTCAATTACCGGGTCCACAAGTTTGAGGGCGATTGTGTTTTGTTCACATGTTCACTTTTAGCCAGATTTCAAAGTCTTCTAAATGAGCCTGGCCTCTAACATCATTGACCACGTGGCATCACCTGCTCGACTGAGTTAAATGTCAGATTGTGGAACATGCAGACGAAGCAATACTAAACTATTTCCACGGAAGAAGCAGGAGGCAGACAAGTTACACTGTGCCCCTTTAAGAATATTAATATTACATTGTGCTGCTTGAATAGGATTTCCCTCCTTCTTACTCCCACTGTCTTACTGCAGTTAACAATGAGAGGAAGTGCTAAGCTATATATACCTGCAGATTGCTGAGGGCGGCAAAGGTCCCTCTGCATTGGCGGGACCATGAGAGCTGTAATCACCCACAATACACTGGCCTTGTGCTGCAGAGGAACATACATGGTTACAGCACATATATCTCCGACCCCTAACCTCCGAGCAGGTATGATCCAGAAGCTCCGCCAACAGAGGAAGGGGGAGGAAGAGGGAGGAGGAGAGAGGAAGAGAGAACGTGAAAGAGGAAGAGAGAGGAAGCGAGTGGAAGAGCGGGGAAGAGAGAGGACAAGAGAGGAAGAGCGGGGAAGAGAGAGGACAAGAGAGGAAGTGAGAGGAAGAGAGAGGAAGAGAGGGGAAGAGAGGGGAAGATAGAGGAAGAGAGGGGAAGAGAGAGGAAGAGAGGGGAAGAGAGAGGACGAGAGGAAGCAAGAGGAAGAGAGAGGACGAGAGGAGACGAGAGAGGAAGCGCGGGGAAGAGAGAGGACTTGAGAGGAAGCGAGAGGAAGAGAGGGGAAGAAAGAGGAAGAGAGGGGAAGAGAGAGGAAGAGAGAGGAAGAGAGGGGAAGAAAGAGGAAGAGAGAGGAAGAGCGGGGAAGAGAGGGGAAGCGAGAGGAAGAGCGGGGAACAGAGAGGAAGCGAGAGGAAGAGAGAGGAAGAGAGGGGAAGAGAGAGGAAGAGAGGGGAAGAGAGAGGAAGTGAGAGGAAGCGAGAGGAAGTGAGAGGAAGAGCGGGGAAGAGAGAGGAAGCGAGAGGAAGCGAGAGGAAGAGAGAGGAAGAGAGGGGAAGAGAGAGGACGAGAGGAAGAGAGAGGAAGAGAGGGGAAGAGAGAAGAAGCGAGGGGAAGCAAGAGGAAGCGAGAGGATGAAAGAGGACGAAAGAGGAAGCGGGAGGAAGAGAGGGGAAGAAAGAGGAAGAGAGAGGAAGAGAGGGGAAGGGAGAGGAAGGGAGAAGAAGCGAGGGAAAGCGAGGAGAAGAGAGGACGTGAGAGGAAGCAAGAGAGGGCGAGAGAGGAGGAGAGGGGAAGAGAGAGGAAGTGAGAGGAAGTGAGAGGAAGTGAGAGGAAGAGAGGACAAGAAAGGAATAGAGAGTACATGAGAGGACGAGCGGAGGAGAAGTTGTAGGTCTACGGGGGGCCAGACAGAGGGAGGAGCCATCAGAGAGTCAGAAAGAGCCTGTGATTGTCAGACAGCGTGTCGCCGGTAATTACAATACTGTGTTTCTTCTCTCGCTCCCCCCATCACTTCCTATCCTCGCACGCCCATTCACACCATCCTCTCTTACATGCCTCTGTGCTCAAGGTTAATGGTGAGAGGGTGTTGCTAAATTAAGTAACGAATACACAAAGGAGAGGAATGGGTAAAAATGTAAAAATGTTTAAGATTTTCTTTTGTCCTGTCACTCCCAGACCACTTACATCACAACATGACCATGACCAAAAACATCTTAAATTTAGATATATCAATTTTAAACCTCTTGTGTAGTTTATCAACTTAAAAGTATAATATATATTTTTTTTAAATCATAAAAATAAGGAATTATATGGGTAAAAATTGCCTATATTGCACATATTGGGGACATATAAATCTAAACATGGACAGAGCCAGGTTTAAATGTCTTACGTCATTTTGACATTTTAAATAAAAAAATAATTATTTTGTATTTGAGTAAACTTGATCTCAATGAAAATTAAGAGAAATAAGTGAGCCTTATTTATTCAGGATAAATCTTTAATAAATCATTAGTGAATTAAATGTTAACAAATCCCTCTGTACCATTCTTGTCACAAGATTTAAAGTTTGATGTGTGTAGGTGCTAAGACTAAACAGAAAAATGACCAAGTTACAAGTTCCCATATGAATAACTCTTTTGAGACAAGTTGACTAAACAAAATAATGAAACTTCAGGTGCAATTGGAAAATGTATTTGTGTCCTCATTAATGCTAATACTATGTTGAGACAGCAAACTGACCAAAAATCAAACACTGAACATCTTGAATTAAATTTATTAAATGCTAAATAAATGAAGCCAATAGATAATTTAATTTGCATAAAGTATGGAAACCTTATATCCTCTAAACTGACCTTACCAATGCAGAGCTCCATGAGGTTGGCTAACTCACTCAAGATATCTTAAGGGAAGAAAGTATTCTTGGGCCAAGTATTCCCCCAGTACTGTTTTGTGCGTGTGATTTTAGCCACAAGACTCTTTGTTTACATATAAAAAAGTAGGACAGCGTGGCCTCTGGGACCACCTCACCATGGAACCCTGATATCTCTGGACCTGTCTCTGCCATTACGCCTCTCGCGTTATATCTTACATTTTGTGCTTACACCTCTCTCTCGCTCTCCCCCCGCCTTCTTGCTTGTTGCCTTATCAGCCCGCTTTTTGATTCATCATCGCTTGCACTCTCCACTATCAAACTTGTACAAGAGGGTGTCCTTCTCGCCCCCCCCCTTCCACTTGTTCACCCCAATCTCCATCTCGGCCCGGCCCCTCACTCATCTTTATGACTGCCACAGGAGCCTTTTTTCTCATTCTAGGCCTGCTGTCTGTGTGTTTATGAGTGAAGCTATATTGAGCGCGTCTGGCTGGTAGACACAGAGGAGAAGAGGGGGCGAGAGTGCACAGAGAGGCCAGAGACGAGAGACAACAGCCCTGTGATGGAACAAAGAGAGAACAGTATATACATGCACATGGAGCTAGAGCAATGTAAAGAAAATATATGAAGATGTGAAAGCTGTTGTTATTGCTACATGTCTTGTGATCAGATCCTTGAATGTGGAAGATAATTTGTTGAATCCTATTTTGAATTTCTCATTTATTTTTTCTTTCCAATTTTTATCGTTGTTGAATTTTGGGCACCAATCTAATTTGTCCAAACTAGCCTTATCAAAACATATTTTCCTTGGTTCCTTAACTGTAAATCCCTCCCACAGAAGAGAAAGGCCAATAGGAAACAGACTCGAGCCTCCTCAGTTACACACAATTGCTCAGACCTTGGCTTCTATATATTTTTTTCCTCTGCACTCTCTTTACACTCTGAAATTTGACGGTTGAATTTGAGGGCTTGAAAATATGTATTGAATATTTAAAAGGTGTATTTTTACGATTTTTTTGAAGTAGGAAAAACTTGTTGAAAACTGAAACTGAAATTCAGAATAAAAAAAATTCAAATAAATTCTGTGTTCAGAAATTCAGTGAGAAATTCACCGGCATTTACAATGAAAATCTGATTAAACAAATTATCTTCTATACTTGAAGCTATGGGAATTATTAGGGACTTAACTGGGGGAATGACTTCAGATTTTAAAAAGAGGTGACAGTGAAAGAACATACATACTTTTATATCTTCCCTGTTGTGGAGGAGATGGTTAAACCTTCTCTTACATTTGTAACTTATCCTTTCAACATGGACTTTTTCTGTACAGAAAGAAAACTGCCAAAGTTATCCCACAATTAAAATTCCTGATTTTTAAACACTGTGTTGTGTTCTGTTGATAAAAAACAGCTTTACCAATTACCGACCGGTCCCTGTTCTTCCACAGTTTTCCAAAATATAAAAAAACAGAGTTTACACAAGACTTTGTAGTTTCATTGAATAGCATTACTTACGCTCTGACAGCTGATTTGTAATTGGAATCTTTATTTATCTTTAAAATCCATTCAACACTATTGATTAGCATATTTTAGATACATTGGGAAACTATGGCATAAGAGGTTTTTAATTCCATCACAAACAGCAAATCGTACAGATTAATCAAACCAAATCAGGGTATAGGACATTACTTGTGGGATACTTCAAGGGTCTATTCTAGGGCCTATATTCCTTATTATGTACATTAATAAAATATGTAAGATGTCAGAAATCATGAAATTTGGACTTTTTTGCTGATGACACCAATAGTTTTATTTATAGGAGATCTTCTACTGAAAGTGTTTTTCAGACTTCCTATAAGTGATCTGTTCTTCTGTATCTGCCTCTGTATCTTCCTGCGTTGCACCAATGAAATTTCCCCATGTGGGACAATAAAGGAATATCTTATCTTATCTTATCTTAGTTTATGTTGGTTTAACAAGACACAGTAAATGTTATGTTATTTGGAAATCGCAAAAGCCATACACCCCTTCAAATTACTATGGCAATCAAATGCATTTTTAGTGGTTAAAAATTTCTGAAAAAATTACCTGGAAACAAAATTACTAGCAAACGAAATTTGCAATTTGTTAATGACTGATGAAAAAATCAAGCCACTCACTCAACCAGAATGCCCCACTTTTATTATATCAATAATTTCTCATAACATACTTGAACTATTGTGTTGAAGTGTAGGGAAACTATCTTTAATTCAACTACAGAAAAAGGCTCAAAGGTGTGCTCACAATGTCATTATAATGAACACGTACTGTTAATCCATTATTTGCAAAACTGCTCTCACATCAGGGCATCAACAAACTCTTCCAGCCAATTTAGAGACAGACAGAGAGGCTCATAATAAATAGAAATTCAGAGGAGAAAATGAATTGAATCAACTTAAAATATGTCTATTTTACGACGTGGAGTCAATCTCTGGAATGGATTATCAACTCCATTGTGCAGGTGAATCGTAGTCCAGGTTAAAAAGCTTATTGAAAAAGGAAGTGATGAGGAAATACCAGCAGAAGAGAGAGTGATGCCCTCAGCACAGAGTAGTAGTCGTGGTTCATTTGGTCCTTATACATCTTAACTAGGATGTACATACCAGCCATACCATACATACCATAGCAGTGACATGAGCGAAAGGGTTTAGGCTGAAGCAAAAAAAAAATACTTATAATAACCCTATTTAAAATGAAGAAAAGAAAAGCAGCAGGTCAGCATCAACTGTTCACCTCATAAGAGATTATACATTACTCTCTATACAAACAACATACATGAATCATTCCAGAGTTCTATGGTTTTCAAACAGCAATTTTTCATACCTCCTTTTGAAGGCATCCATTGTATAGGACATTTTTAATTGATCATTCATCTTGTTCCATACAACAATGAACTATAATAACCGCAAATAAAAAAAAATCAAATAAGGCATGCTTTAAAGAAAAACACTTTCAATTTAGTAATAAGATAAAAAATAGACTTAGTATGTACACAAAATGAACAGTTACATTTACAGATGTAGGGCAGAAAGTGAACAGTGCAAAGAGTGATTGATTAAATTATAGTTAAAGTGACACTGTTTAAGCGTTCATGAGTCCAACGGCAGAGGCAGCCATGCTTTCAACAGTGAAATAGAGAAGCAGATTGACCACTGTTCACAGGAAATTATCAAATGGATAAATCCCATTATCCCCTGTCCTTAGATCCTCCTTCTCTGCAAAGAATAAACTACAAAACCCTGTGGGGAAAAGTAGAAACCTTGGGGAGAACCACAGTGAGATCCTACTTCCCCCGAGAGACAGGCTGCAGATGGTCCAGGACTGACACGCTTCCATTTACAGACTGAGGAGCCAGAACCAATTAGGAGGAGGGAGGGTGGTTCAGCTAGCGAGACAGTTCATCCAGGCCGCCGCGGGGCCGTTCATTTAGAGTATATAGAGTTCCTCCAGGCCGTTGAGGAGCATCCGCATCTACAAGTCAGCATCGGCACTGTCTAAAACTGTGAGAATGAGAATAAGAAAATATACTTAGAATAATTTCCTTTAAAAATATGAATCACGAGTACGAGGGGGGAGTCAGAGAGTGAGTCACTGCTTTACTCAAGCTAATGTGCTAATGTATTCATTGGTGATTTGTCTGACCAACAAGGTAAAACATCATAACCAAATTTGGCATAATTTGTTGTAAATGCACTAATTTCTGAAACTCAGAAGAATATAGATTTTTTTTATTTGCTCATTTCCTCTGTTTGGTAGATTCCGGAAGTTCTGTCTTCATTAAACCAACATTAGTGAGCCTTTCCCTGTGAAACTCCTGCGGAAGTAGTCTCGAGCTGACTGCAGGCCGAGCAGATCATTTGGTGAGTCATCCAATCCTTCTCCTCCTTCCACAGGATTTATATTTGGACGAAGACAAGACAGCCTCGAGCTCCAAGTATCTATTCAAGTCAGAGGTGGTTGATGGCAGCGTGAATGTACTGAATCACAGTTTGTTGGTTGCATGCTGGTCAAAATGACACAGGTGGATGCTTGCATTGTTTTTGAGTCTTAAGGTTACATTTTGGGGCCCCTCTGACTGTTTTTGGATTACAATATCTTGGATCGTTCAACTACTAAGAGCTATTTTGATTTGGTCTATGCTTTGGTTTAGGAGATCTCAGTAAATTGGCGGTTGTCAGTTAAATAGCGTTGGCGTTACCTGGCCCTGTCTCACAAAGCCGACAAGAATGCATTATACACTCTTGGAAGGATGGAATGGATGTTCAAAGTGTTCTGCCTTGTGTTAAGTATCTCATAGTCTTATTGTTTAAAAATTATAAATCATCCCATTATCCATTCATTTCCTGCAGATTTTTATGATATCCTCAGAATGAATGTTGTGCTTTTATCTGGTGTAGTTTGAACACTTCTCACGGCTGTCTTTTTGACAAATGAGATGATCAATTACCAACCACTTCATATTGTTCTGCGGCCATTATCTCACCAAATTCAGAAGGTACTCTTAACTAGGTGTGAGTTTTATACAGAGAAAAACAATATTCAGATTCCTTCATTAATGATGCTTGGATTTTGTTCACACTGCCTTCACTATTTGTTTGCTTTTTACAATTTATTTTTTATTTATTTTTATTTATTTTTACAGACCATAATGCCATCCCAGTCTGTATGTTTTTATTGTCCCGTATAAAATCCACCTTTAGTTTGACAGTCATTTAATTTAAAGCCCCGTGCATCACTTTTTAGACAAAAATAGACTAAAAATAAGTATGTTTTTTTGGTTTTATTTTAATTTGGATGTTTTCTTCTGGTGAGTGAGCTTGCATCTCCACAAATCTGACTAGTACATGGCCCTAAGGAGGAGCCTATCTCCATGAAGAATTAGTTTTCTATTTCCATGGAACCATGCAGGTGACATGCCACCTCCATTTGGTTGCATACTGTTACTTTAATATTATTCAAATATTTATATATTTTAATAGAGTTTGCTCAGAAAGTTTATTTTTAGATAAAGACACATAAAATCTCACACACATTAAGGCCTTGTCCACACATAGCCGATGGGCATATATATAATGATTATGTGTGTACACAATACTTTTTATAAAACGAAGTCTAAAGCGGCGGATATGTGTTTATAAAAATACAAGCCTACGTGTTACATGGTAATATCATGGCAATGATATTACACAAGTTAGTTCGCCTTGATATTTACTGTATTTGTACTGATCAGTTTGTTCAGGTTTATACACATTAAATGGTGAATTTTCAAACATTGAGCTTAATTTGTACAATAATTAAGATAAATTTGGCATTGAGCCAAATTGGGGAATCACAAGCTTCACTGTGAGCAAAAAGCATAAAGAGGATATATATTCATTCACAGCATTTTACTGGAACTTCTTTGTCCATTTTTGCTTTAATGATGCAGAACTATTGCGTGTTTGCTACTGGGAGATAAAGGACACTTTCCCTTAGCCTATACAACAATAAGTATTTACCACATGTTCTCTACCACCAAACTAAGTCATAATTAAAACAAAACAAAACAGGATAACGTGTCATATAGACTTTAAGTGTTTGGACAAAACCGATATTGTACCCATTTCCACTTCGCATATGTGAGGGAATGAGTGAGATTGAATGAGGTCTTATTATAGTCTATATTCTTTAACACTTTTAAAAGCCTAACCAGGGCTGGCCTGGTGGCTCATGCCTTACATGACATGACATTGGTCACCTGTTTGGGCAGCGTTTGATTGTACTGTCCCTGTCAAATAAATGAATACAGGTTCAACATTTCAAGTCAACCAATGCACCATTCTCTTCTGTTGGAACCAGCCCCGCAGAGTGCCGTCTCCACAAACCTCCCCTGTCACCTCACAGAGTCATCTGAACTTTCCCCAAGACTTTGCCCCCTCTTGCCCTATCCCATCAAGGGAGGGTTTTGATTCACAGGACTGACAACCTTATTATGCGGCACACTTATTATTGATATTACACCGCAGAGGCTCGGTTGCCATGGTCACCGAGCGAGAGACATTTAATTTTCTCTCCTCCATCATCATTATCTATGGGGCCATCTGTTGTGGAAAATGAATTCAGCCTCATTTGCATGACTGATAAGCACATTCTTTATCCGTCCCGCGGAAGGTCATATGCCATGGATTTGGGGAGCAGAGATTGAGAGAAAGAGGGTGCTGGGGTGAACTGGTGCATGGTCCCTCTCCTGTGATGGAGGTAAATAGGGTGACAGGGAGTGCACAGGAGTTTTGGATATGCACGTGTGTCTGCATAATGCATGGACATGGCTGTTTATGTATGCCCTCTTGTTCATATCCATGGCTTTGTTCTCTCGTTAGAAGACTGAGGAATTTACATAAGCAAGTGCTGTTGGTTGTGAGTTTGCCTATGCGCCTCCATTATGACTGCATGCTGTAATGGTGTCTATGAATGTATCTAATGCCACTGCAGTAAGGGAGTGCATAGCTATAGGGTGGGTTGCTAGGAATTACGCATTGTATGATAGACAGCTTCTGATCCCATATTAGTCATGAAAATGGTATGCGTTTTCATAGTGTATACGATTTATGCTGTGGCTGAATGGATAACACTTAAGTCTCACACATGCAGGCTTTAAGTACATGATAAAGGAAAAGGCCTGACCTAAATGTTTGGAGATATTGGAGTTCGAAAGGTTTTTTTGTGTCCTGGTAAACGTCTTTCTGATTGGAAGTGTGTACAGTATGAAACCTCTCCTGTTGAATTAATGCAGGACTAAATGTTAATCAAAATCAAAATATGCTGAACCATTAGCCTTTAACCATTACACGAATCAACCTGAAATGTTTGTTGATAACAGAAGACAGCTGTGAATACAAAATATGGTACAAAATCCCATATATGCTTTTTTATTGTTTCGTACATTCTTTCCTAGAAACAGTAGCAATCTGAGCAGCTGCCCTGTTCACACTATTTTATTGAACTGGACCTTGTCCATACATACAGATAGAAAAAAAGCATTTTAATTCAAACTCTTCAATACTATTGATAATCCATTTTCTTGATCCATAACATGCATCCTTTGTGGTCACGATAATCCATTGTGAGCTAAATCCTGCCCTGCAAACTGCAGTTATTAGTCATTTGCCTATCTGCTCTTATAGAAAATATTGATTACTTTGACAGACAAGCAATAATGAATGCAGGGGGAGTACGTCTGATGATTCATATTACCAAGAGTGTCTTAATAATACAGTTACGTACTACATGGTTACTTGTGTTTGTGCATCAGCGTATTTATCCCCTACTGTGTGTATGTGGTGTGTATCTGTGTCTGTCGGTGCAGGTAAAGTGGCTCCCTAAGGTGCTGCTGTGTGCTGTGCTCTGGTCTTTCATGTCTGGCACATTTGTCATCCCATTGGAAAGACACAAGCCCTGCCCTATGCGCACACATACACAACACACTGTACATAAGTAGGCTGAAGAAGCTTGTTATTCCTTCTCTGCCTAACTCCCAGTACACCAGCCATGCAACCTCTCCTTCCCCACACTCCTCCCTCAAGGTATCACTGTCTTTACTTCTTCTACTTCTGCCTCTATTCCTCCGCCCCCACCCCTCTGTGCCTCTCCCTTGGTCCCACTGAACAACAAGCTTTCACCTTCTCCCACGCTATCATCTCCAGTCCCCAAACGCCCCTGATCCTCTCTCTCCTCTTTCGGCTTCTCCCGAGTCACTCTTCTAACCTGTTTTTTGCGCCACAGCATCACCAGCTCGAACTAATCCTTCCTGTATCCCTCCTGCAGCGATGCCATGCCCTTTCTCTTGACTCTCTCTTGTTCTCTCTTTTCTGTCACTTTGTTGATTTTTAATTCAAAATGGAAATTTTATAGAATCTCACTTTTTAAAGGAAGGGCCCATTGATGCACTCCCATCTCTTGTTTTATATAAAATAATAATATTCTATTATATCATAGTATATGTAATCCCTCATTCATCCAGAAGGGATCCGTCGCCACAAAAACTGTCAAAGGTCATTAGTACAAAGTTTTTAATCCCATGTCTTGATTTAAAAAAAAATATTGTCCACCTTTGTAATGTTTTTACATATATGATATAAAATGACATAACTGTTACTAATAATAATTATGTGACTCATATTTATAAATTGTTAACAGTGATTATTTGATACAGTCTTTTTTGAGACAAGAATTTAATATTATATCGTTGTCTTATTGATGCATGCTTTATGTTTTCTTCTTCCCACTCCTTTTCAATTAGGAAAAAGAAACCAAATTCTAACATTTTTTGGTGACATGGACTTATTTGTGCTTAATTGTATTTACTGGTGTGCTCAAAATAAATAAATAAAATGATATGATGATAATAATTTAATACAACATAATATAATAGAGCATAACATTATATCATATTTGTTTGAGGTTATGATCTAAGTCTAATATTGGCAGCCTACTTATTTAGTAGTAACTCTGTTGTTTCAGCACCAGGAGCTGTTCCCTGCAGTCTGAGTCTGCGCTGATTGGTTGGTGACGCAAAAGTTAAATTTGTGATAAAAAACGTCAAAAAAATTACTGGATCGTAAACTAATATACAACATTGTATGAAAACAATACAGTTTGTAAATTAGCTAGAGATATAATTGACATGTTAAGAGCTAAAAGATAATTACACGTGCTTGAAAAGCGTTGCTTTTCCTGTAGGTTTGCAGGCTGAGAAATATCACGCCTACACTGAAGATTATGGTAAAAGTTAAATGCCTCGTGACAATTTATTACACTTTGAATACATAATCATTGTAATTACATTTTTCTTTGACCATACATCAGATCGGTGCATTTGTATAAGACGTGGAACAAAGTAATTGTGCCTGATTGGCATTAGCATAGCCAAATAAAAATGTGAAATGACTAATATTGAACGGCCTGTGGGCATCTGAATCCCAATGCACTAGAGTACTTATCATGCCTTCTTTCACTGCCTGGCAGCGTTGCAGGAGAGAGCTGTATTGTTGGTTCTGCAAAATGTTGCTGTGGCATTTGATTTGTTTACTGCTGTAGAGATCAAAGATCTAACCAATGTGCATACTATAACTATAGAGCTTAAACAATGATCCAGAAAGTCTTTGAATGATATAAAGCGGATTTATTTTACTGCCTTCAGAACCCACTATATTTGTCCTGAAATGTCTCTTATTCTTTCAGGGTCACTGATCTGCTGTCAGATAAGACTCTTGCTGCTGTTAGGGAATAAATGAATTAACACCTCTTGTTGGGTAAGAAATGAAACTAATTTATAATCTAATTATGACAATGTCTTAAAGATGAAATTAGCATTCTCAGTGTTTTCATATCTCAGTGAATATGGAAATCATTGTGTTGTTATTCCCATTCTCATTCACACATGAACGCACATGCTGAATGCTGCCATCTTTATGAGCAGGGCATGACTATATTGTAAATATTGTCTCCTGGCTGGGCGTAGTGCATTAGCAGTGCTCATCACTGAACACATGGCCAGAACTGGCCTGTTTCAATACCCATTCATCTTGTGTGTCTTTAATTCTGCTGCTCAGCCAGCCTCAAAGCCTGGGACGAGGAAAGGCGTTAATTAACAGCAAGGCTGCCATCAGCCACACTCTTCCTTTAAGTTTGCATCCTGTAGCTCTCTGGGCACGGTAAAGGATCCCGGGCCAAATAATGTGCACCCAACCCCAAACGGAGCAATGTGTCTGCTATTTAAAATATATACGCTGCACATGTATCTCACAGCTTACCCCCACCTCCATCTCTAGCAGGGCCCGTGGGAAGAACAGACTGTGGGAGCAGACAGTCTGCAGTCCTGAATAAATGTATAAGAGGGAGAAGGGGAAGGGAGGGCACATCATCAGGCAGTGCCGAGCTGGGGAGGCAGAGAGAACATACTGAGTGAAGGGAGGGCACATTATCAGGCAGCGCAGGGCTGGGGAGGGAGAACATATTGAGTGTTGGAGGACATACATGCACAGTGTACAGAGAGAGCTCGATGCACAGATGGGAGAAAGCTTATAGCACTGGGATAGGAATCCTCTCCCTGTGCTGGAACACAACACACTTCTCCACGCTTCCTCCCTCCCCCTGACTCACACATCCACTCACATCCACTCACAGCTCACAGTAGCTTTAGGGTATACCAGCCGGCTTTGGCAGTCCTCTCCTTTGTTGTTTTTGCTATTGGTTGGTCTCAGCGGCAGCGCGGCGTGCGCCTCTATTGCTGGGGTGGGTGCATGTATTAGTGAGTGTGGATCTGCCAGGCGCCGTGTGGAGGATGGCACTAGCACTTCCCTGGTAAGTCTTCCTTTCTTTCTGTCTGTGTTGTGCTCATCTGCAGTGCTGCTCCTCTCTCTTACATCCCTCTGCTCTGGTGGTGCCTGTGTGGCTCTGTGTCGTCCGCTCGTGTCCCAGCGCTGCTCTCGCCATCCCCGCTCCAGCCGCGCGTCTCCTCCGCTCGCTCTCTCGGCTCTCTCTCTCTTCAGGCTGCGCCTCATTGGTGTGTCCTGATTCCCTTTTTCCATTAGGCTCCAGGCCTATTGGTCGGCTGCCTCCAAACCATTATCTCCACTCCTCCACCCCTCTGTCATCTCTGCTCCCGTCGCTCTGCCGTCTTCCCCATTCTCAGTATCTCAAGCTGTAAAAATGATTTGCATGCAGGAGCCGAGCAGAACTTTGTCGTGAGAACAGTAACTGAACAGAAGAGTGTGAGAAGAATCGTGTTAAAAAGGAGAGACTAACTAAGGACCGCAAGGGAAAGTTTCAGAGACGGCTGCAGTTGGTAGGTAACTTGTCCATATGATATATTGCACTGAAGGAATGATCTACTTGCTTGTGATGTTAGTTTTTAAATCTTTTAAAAATAACGAAGCTATGGTTTTACTACTGTAACTACATGACACCCTTGTGTCACTTTTCTGCTGTTGCTGCAGTTGAATGTTTAGCTTTAAAGTTATGCTTGACTTTTTGAAATAGTAGAAGTTGTTATTGTTCCATATTCCATTAGTATTGTGACACTATTTCCTTCACTGGTCAGCTGTCCAGATAATTGATAGAGTCATGAAAACTTTTACGTTTGAATGACTCATGAATGGCAGAAGAAGTTGGTTGTGTTTGGCGGTTTTGTTGTTCGTGTTCCATGTGAGAACTATACACATTCTCACAACAACTGCATTTACTGAATCCTTTTAAGTATTTTAATTGATTCTGTAATCTGTCTGTAAAGCAGTGTCATTTTCATGTGGCATATTGTATTCACTCTTTACATGGTCATCTTGATTTGCATTTACTTAAGTCTGTGCTGATGCTGTCGTGATTCTATGTCTGCTGTTGGTTGTACACAGCAAAAAGTTTCCACATGGCGGACAAAGCGCACACACCAAATCATTCTTTGTGTCTTTCATGCTCAAAGTATGTCAAGAGTGCTTGTCAACCTGAACATGTGTTTTGAGATGGAATGTGCCGCTTTACTTTGGAAAATGTAGATCTTTTATTGCTTGAACACTGCTTTAAATATTAAAACGATCTACAGCAGATTAATCAGCGTAGCCTTTATGTCTTTAAAATAATCTATTGTTGTGGCTGAGAGCAGCAGTGTCTGGCTTGGCGTGAGGAGAAACCGTGTTCTCCGGGATGCTCCTTTAGCTGCAGACGGGGGAAATGTCTTGCTTGTTAAGGGGAGGCTGGTGTGTGCCGAGTCGCGGTGCCTGATGTAGTTTGCTGAGCGAGCCGGGCGGACAGGCAGACAGCTGAATGTGATTAAATTATAGTGGGAAAGCACACTACCGGGTCTTACTGGGACCAACATCGCGGGAACCCCCCTCCTCCCTCCCTCCTATCGTCTCTTTTCCTCATTTTCCCTCGCTCTCTCTCTCTCTCCTTCATCGTCTGCGCTGAAGGAGGAGACCCGAGCCCCTAATAATCACAACAGTCTAGTCAGAGCTGGAGGGGCAGAGGAAATTGGTTGTTGATAGCGATGATGAATATAGACTGTAAGGTCATCTCTAAAGCACTCTGCATTTCAGCGTATTGCACCTACCGGCATACTATTCTGAAGTAGGGGGAGATACCTTAAAAAAATGCTGTAAAAATACTGCTTTGATTGTTTTGGAGTAGGGATGTCACGATTATAAGGGGAATTGATAATCGTGACCATTTAGGTAATTTACAAAATATGAAGAACAAAAGAAGAATTCAGCAAAAAGTCATTTCAATTCATTTTGTGCTCCAAAAAAGTACGCTTAAAAATTCAGTGCTTTTTATGGAATTTTACATTTGCATTCGGGAAGTTTGATGTCAGAAAACTGGCCACAGACAATTGAAACAGTGATGTATTAGAATTAAATTGTATTTTGTTGTGCGTCAATAATTGTGAATGATCATCTTCTCACAATAATCCTATTACTATAATTTGATAGCCCTATTTTGGAGAGAGTTTACATTTTTAAATTGAGTACTCAGTGTATGATAAAAATGTATCCAAAACTAATCCTGCAAAAAGAGCTGATTAAAAAATAAAACAAATGTGTGCCTAATCTTTCAAAAATAGGGTTTAAAAAGTGATATTTTTTAACTTTTGTGGTGGCTTTTCCAATTCACATTTTGTACGACACTTGAACCTCAACATGCCTGACATTTACAGGCACGTTTTAGCACATTTCTAATGGATTGCCATAATACTGCCGGAATATATTGTTCGCGAGATAATAAAATATATATCATGACATACATTTTTGTCAATATTGCCCACCTTATTTAAACTAGCCTTTATCAATGACTTCTACATGTGTGGAATAGTGCACTTTGACGAGTCCATTAGGAGGATTGCTGTATGTGTGGTCTTAGTGAGACATGACCACAGTCTGAGGCAGCGGTCGGTTGAAGGTAGGGAGTTGTCTCCTCTTCAGACTCACAGGGGAAATACTTTATGTCCCTTATTCTTAGCAGCCTAATGAATGAGCAGAGGAAAGCCTCCTGGGGATCCTCTACATGCGGCTCACTGGGGCGGTGGGGGGCGACCAGGCACTAATATTAGACTCCATGTTGAGCGTAGAACAGAATTACTCTTCCACTCGCCATGCTCAGTGTGCTGGTACTATACATCGCCATAGCATGACTCTGCATTAGTGTATTCTTCAGTGTGCTGCAGTGGTCGCCAGCCTCCATATACTGTATAAAAAAACACACTGTATTCAAACAAACTATGCAAATCACGCTTTTAATGGTGTAATTGTTTCCCCTTCTTAAATTCACCCAAAGTTGTATTTAGTGTGATTTATGCATGTTTGAGTAATATTTATTCTCCTGCATCTGTGACACCATTGCCCAGAAAATGACAGTTTTCAGCGACCCCGCAGCCCTGTACATACTTCGTTCTCCAATGAAAAAGAAGTCTACTGCTTGCTATTGTGAACTATAGCTGTTGTAATGACATTGACAATGATGTACCATAAAGGAGCAGGCTCAAATCAACTCTGCAGTCAGAAATCAGTGAACATGTTTCTTTTATTAATTAGTTTTAGGTCACAATTACAATTTTGTCCAAAAATAATGATCCACATGTCATAAATTATGTCAATGTCAAATGTCTGTGTCTATAGAAGACAAAATATGTCTTCAAATGAATGTAATTGTAAAGTGCTCTTGCTTGAAAAATTTACTAATTTGTGAGGTACTCGGAAGCAGAGGAGGAAGCGGTGAAAATAGAAAACCCTTTTTCTGTTTTGTGTTGGAAATGTTTTACTTTAACTGGCTCTTAACTTTAGATGTCTCAGAGCCCTTGAACAGGTGCTGGCCAGCAGTATGTCTACTCCTCTCCACAGTTATTCAAACATTTAACTATTTCGGGTTTGTTTTTGTTTGCACTAGTCTCGTCTTGGCCAAAACACACCATAGAGAATCAATGACTTCTTCCAATCAGTCTCAATGATGTGGTTAAGCTCAGGCTGTGAAAGAATTGATCTATTTGAGTGGACAAAGTGTCAATACTGACGTGTACTCACTGTGATCTATCTGCTCCACTGTCTGTCACACCTGCATGCTCCAGTCTTCTCTGGACACATTGATCGTTGATATATACTCTCTTTTTTAAAATGCAACTCAAGTTCAAAAGTTTGAAGGATTGTTTGTTGTTTGGTAAATGTAGCTGAAAAACGGTTACGGTGGAAATACTTTTGGGGAATTCTGCTTCTGATAGCTGTAAAGAAGTACATGTCTGGTCTGGTATTCTTCAAGTGACAAAGCCTCAATGGACAGGTGTCCTACCATGGACACACACACACACACCTCATTGGCTTTTCACAAGAGAAAACATGATCTATCTCCTGGTGGGCAGGCCAATTAAAAACCAATCAGGCTGCTTGGAGTGCACTGGTAATGGGAAAGCCACGGCCATGCAGGAAGTGGGCCTGATTAATGGACACTTTCACCTTGTGGCATAACAGCCTTCCACCAGCATCCATCACCTCAGGGGACAGGGCACACCTCCACAGCCCACACCCATCTAGTCCTGTCTCACTCACTGTACCAGCCACATGTCCGCTGTTATCATCATGAACATGAATTGTCTCCGTTAGTGCCACTATAGCTGTATATTAGCCGTTCTGACCTACAAGGCATTAAGCTCATTTGCTGCGAAGTGTTTAACTGAGCAGATCTTTCGATAGCTGGACATTCAATAGAGCGATAAAACTACATAATAATAATAATGGGAAGTTCCAAATAGTATTAATAGCTACATATCTGCCCTTCATTGATATCTTCACTATTTACTGCCGGCACTGCTGATTTGTGCTGTGCAGACTAACAGAGTGGAGAAACTACTAAAGAGCAGCAGAAACAGTGTTTGTGTCTTTCCCTCAGGTCCCATTGTGCGGCAGTGCACATTCAAAAGCAGTATTAAACGGTGTGAGGGAGGTTCACTCCATTTCAGGAGCTGTTGTGACCTACTTCACACAGCCATGCAGCTCGCTGTAAATAAGGATTTTCATAACCCGGTTTGGCCTTTTCCCATTAGAGGCTCAACTGTGCCTTGAAGAATATTCTAAAGAGCAACAGCGGCTGTTGAGAGACGGCTGTGATATCATCAAAGCACTGACCTTGAGATTGCTGTGTTGTTGTCATGCCATTACAATTAAACTTAAAAACTGCATTTACTGTGATCTTAAGGTTATGTATGCAAGCTATGAGGAGATGGTGAGCCACTTTTATTTTGGAGGCGCTAAACATTTTGTAAGCCAGTTTCTATTACAAAGTCCCCTTGCTGTGATTACAAACTTTAACTGGGACTGAGGCTTGTCCAATAAGTCAATTTATTTCTGCATCATTCTTTGGTAAATCTGTAACGCAGTGCAAACCGATGCGATTAGCCTGAAAAAATATTCGACTGAGGGGTCTGTCTGTACTGTAATGTTAACACCTAAAGCGTTTGTAGTTAATTTTAGTTGGGACCAGATTAGATCATGTTAGGATTCAGCATTCGGAGAAATGAGAAAGTAATGATGAGATGTTAAAAAAAAAAAGCCGCAGTAGCTCTGCAGCTCGGTTCAGGGAAGGTAGTGTGATATTGGAAAATGATTACCAAACAGGCATTCATTATTCAACAGGGCAATCAGGGAGGGCACAATCTCCTTATTTATGCTAGCTCTGTAAATCAGATTTGTCAGTTTTGATCACTCTAAAATCTTCCAGTCACACGCTGGCAATATTGGGCGAATATTACGCTGTCTAATGGGTAATTGATGACGGCATGTGACACTGGTCGAGACGAATGGATGGCCTTCAGGAGCAGGGGCGAGCAAGTTCTGCATGAGAGAGAGAGGAGACGGCAATTACGCAGCGTTCCAGTCGTCCTCGGAGGTCGGCTTTTCCGTGTTCCGACATGTAAATTCACACCGGAACACCCTCACATCTCGGAATTCCTATTTGGAAACTCGGGCGACATTTCAGAACCCAGAGTTTGCCTGAGTTAGACAATCCAACATGGCTGCACCCTATGTTTGAGTAAAGTTTTACACCCGACTGTTAAAATATTGATAGTATTTGTGTTATTTTCTCTATAGTTTCCCTCTACTGCCCCCTGCTGTCTGTGAAGCTGCTCCCGTGCTGCCGTTGAGCTTCCGCAGTTAGAAACGCATTGTTTTGCTAATGTTGCTAACGTCCGCACGGAACTAATGACAACAATAGCAAAAATGCACACTCATATGTTGATTTATAACCTAATTATGTCCGGGTTATTTATACACCGAATTGAGTCCATATTTATTTACTGTTAAGTATTACTCTTAGTTTTTTTCCGACGCTGGAAAACAGAAACTCGGGAGAAAACATCTCTCCGTGGTTCGACTTCCGAGGTTGACATGAACGCATCATTAGAGAAGCCATGGGGATATTACAGACTTTCAACACATTTAGCACATTTAAAGGTGCTGTAGAGGGTTTTTACCATGGATGTGTTATATTATCGTTTTTTACTGTCAGTGCTATTTTCATTATCGAGTGTTTGCTGCAGTCCAAACTTATTTATATGTATATTATTCACCACAGTGAGTTTATAAGCACAGAGGCCAGAGCAGAGTTTTACATGCAGTTCACTTTCCATTTTGCTCCTGGTTTGAGCCCAGTTTTGTTCGGACTCTGGCTTGGTCCTGTCATAGTCCTGGCTTACTCCTGGTTTGTCCAGATTTAGATCCCAGTTTAGTTCTAGTTTAGTCAAAATGTTAATGTGTGAGTGCTAAAAGCTGCTTTTACAATTAATCTGTAGAGGAGCAAAATATTTGTTTTTTCTTTATTACATTATTCCACTGTAATATGATATGATACTGTAATATGATTTGACATTTGATTTGTGATTTAGAGTTGATGCAATTAGCGTGGGGAGAAAACTGCTCTCAGTGTGTCTGTGCCTCTCTATGTGCATGATTTGTGTGTGTGGGTGGTTTGTGCGTGTGTCTGTGCCTCTGTGTGTGGGTGGTTTGTGCGTGTGTCTGTGACTCTGTGTGTGGGTGGTTTGTGTCTGTGCCTCTGTGTGTGGGTGGTTTGTATCTGTGCCTCTGTGTGTGGGTGGTTCGTGTCTGTGCCTCTGTGTGTGGGTGGTTCGTGTCTGTGCCTCTGTGTGTGGGTGGTTTGTATCTGTGCCTCTGTGTGTGGGTGGTTTGTATCTGTGCCTCTGTGTGTGGGTGGTTCGTGTCTGTGCCTCTGTGTGTGGGTGGTTTGTATCTGTGCCTCTGTGTGTGGGTGGTTTGTATCTGTGCCTCTGTGTGTGGGTGGTTCGTGTCTGTGCCTCTGTGTGTGGGTGGTTTGTATCTGTGCCTCTGTGTGTGGGTGGTTCGTGTCTGTGCCTCTGTGTGTGGGTGGTTCGTGTCTGTGCCTCTGTGTGTGGGTGGTTTGTATCTGTGCCTCTGTGTGTGGGTGGTTCGTGTCTGTGCCTCTGTGTGTGGGTGGTTTGTATCTGTGCCTCTGTGTGTGGGTGGTTCGTGTCTGTGCCTCTGTGTGTGGGTGGTTTGTATCTGTGCCTCTGTGTGTGGGTGGTTCGTGTCTGTGCCTCTGTGTGTGGGTGGTTCGTGTCTGTGCCTCTGTGTGTGGGTGGTTTGTATCTGTGCCTCTGTGTGTGGGTGGTTCGTGTCTGTGCCTCTGTGTGTGGGTGGTTTGTATCTGTGCCTCTGTGTGTGGGTGGTTCGTGTCTGTGCCTCTGTGTGTGGGTGGTTTGTATCTGTGCCTCTGTGTGTGGGTGGTTCGTGTCTGTGCCTCTGTGGCCTGACCCTTTCACAGGACAGCAGCAAATGAGAGGTGTCATCACATGACAGCGGTGCAGCCTCTTTAGGACCCAGCGCTTATCGAGAGCGCCAGCGTGCCACGCAAACGCTGCAGCCTGGCATATATGTACACAATGGTGAACGCGCTGGCAACAGTTTCAACATAAACACACATACACAAATGCATAAATATTGACACTCAGTCGCACACAGATTCTCAGCAAAGCACGATTCAAATCAATAGCTCTGTTTTGTGAACACACAGCCTTTGTTTGGGAACAATGATTTGGATTCAGTTTTGACCACTTAGTGCTTATATGCTCTGCTACGACAAGCTCCAAAAATCAAACTCAATCGCAGAAAGGGCTGTGTAAGACAACAATACAAGTTTACTTGCTTTTACTCATTTCTTTTTACTTGTTTGGTAAACATAATTCGCTTTCACTTTTGCTTGAATAACTGAAGGGTAAAACTGTTTGTTTGTTTGTTTGTTTGTTTCATTATATTTTGGGCTGTAAGCATTTATGTAAATACAGTATATAAGAGAGAGAAATATAAGGAGAAGAGTACAAATGCTGCTGCATTAAAGGTCCCCTCTGATTTGATCTGCTTGGTACATGTTGCAGGCGTGTTGTTTCTGCGTAAATGGGTGTATTCTGTTTTGTGTGAGACACTGCTCCTCAAGCTGGGGCAGCAGGAGACCTCCTACAACCCTAAGCTGACGCGGCGCCTCTGGCTTGTCCCTCCATCTCCACACACCAGGCTCATGTTTGTCCTTTCCTCTGTATCTCTGATCATAGCCTCTGATGCTCGCCTGCCTACCCTGTCCTCCACAGCTCACCATTGTGCCTTTGCTGCTGTTCCTCGTCTGTGCGCTATAGGACGTTTTTTTCTTACCCTTTTGTATAGAAATGGCTGGCCTTATCAGTTTAAGTCAATTTTATCACAATTGATGTTTTCTTCTTATAATTATATTGCCATTAATAAGAAACTAAAACTACTTATTACCTTCTTTGTAGTTCCCAATTGATTTTGATTGGATGAATCACTCACAGAGGCTGACCAATAGGAGGGGTAGGTGGAGAAAAGTGTCTGTTTGAGCATAGAGCTGCATTAATCTTATCACAACTCGATTCAATAGTGTAATTTGGCCCCATGTACTTTAACAAAGTGGATTTATAAAAGAAAGTATAGACATTGTTTCATCTTAGTTCCCATTATTAGTGGAGGAGCCTAATTCATTATTATGTTGTCACCAAGTGTGTCACACTGTCCCATGCATCATATATCAAGAGTCTATTGTTTTGTGCTCAATTATGTATTCAGGTCATTCTGGGGCGAGTGTTAAAATGCTCCTTTGGCTTTGCTTCTGTTAAGCTATGCATCTTGTTCATTCTACTCCAATCTGCGTAGACCCTGCTCTGAATAAATAACACTACATCTTTTAGTTCTTTGGTCTCCTGAAAGAAGGCAGGCCCTACTCGTGTAAGTGACCTAATTTTCCTGCTCGGCCCAGCGTTTTCCGATGTGAGCTGTTCCAAAATAAGCTTGGCTACAGCAACTCATTTCCATCTTGCATAACATGGGCAAAACAACCCTTGCTCCAGTTCATGAGCTTAATAACAAGTTGATGTTTAGATATGAATATCTCTATTTAATATCTCAGCTCTGCTGCCTGTCAGGCTTCATTCCACTGAAGGAATTCTGTTAAGAATGGCTAATACATTTCGAAATGTAACGTTATGTCTAAAGAAACCGCTATAGCATGAGCATTTTGTTTTTGTCATTGGTCTATTAGGGATCAAATTAGAGCTGGAAATCATAGGTTACATCACAATTTGTTATGATATGCAGTAGACGTTGATATACTGCACATAACACAAGAAACAAAATACATTTTAAACTGCTTTGCTTTGTTGAAATCTGTATATTTTAATTAAAACAGTCAGTAGTTCAATTGCATTGGTTTTCAAGATTGATATGCTTGTTTTTTTTGTTTTTTTTATCGAAAGGTCTACAGCCTACAGACATCAACTGTCAGTTAAAGCGTTTGGTTTTGAGTGGCGTTCAGACTTTGAAGGAAGAAATTTAGCTATTTTGTGTCAAATGACAAATTATGTAAATGAAATTAAAATTATAAAACGTAATAAAAAATCAAGATTGAATAGCCATATCGCCCTGCCATAACTGCATCTGCATTGACACATTTCCAAATGCTACAAATTATTATGCTTCTGTGAAATTATTCATATGAATTTAAAATCTGTCTTATTATTGATACAGCATAAAGTATGATAATATATTACTTTTTTTTTTGCCTTTGTAGCTTCTGGACTGTCATTTTAGAGACTGGAGAGTCCAGATATTGGAAGCTGATATTTTTCTAGTATTTGTACATTGATCTACCTACGTCTGGATGCATCCATTTGTGCGATGCATTTTTGTAGCGTAACACAAACACAAAGTGTTTAACCCTGGGATGAGCAGGCCCCTGTCCAGGGTATACCCCGCCTAAGGCCCAAAGTCACTGAGATAGGCTCCAGTCCCCCACGACCCCTAACGGGAACAAGTGGTAGAAAATGAATGAATGAACACAAAAAAAAAAATGTTTATTGGAGCATATGGTCTGTTAATGACTTTAAATAAAGCAAAAATCCTTGTTTTGAGGCTATGGTGATGCACTTTTTAAAACTTACATATGGATGCATATTTACTACTGGCAATTTATTCTGCGCCACATATACAGCAATGCAAGTATGAGATTCAAACACCATAAAATATTGTTGGTGTGAAGTGGCATTTTCTCCTGTGAAGCCCATGTACTTTAAACTATAGCGGCAGTGTGATAAAGCTCCTTCACACAATAGAGTGAATTAGTGAGGCTGTGTATTACTGTATTGATCTGTGAAGGTGGAGCTGTATGCCTCAGTGCGTCGTACTCACAACAGCTGCAGCGCCAGAAAAGGCCCACATACAGGGCTCATTGTGACCAACTGCCACACTGTGCTCATCTATGATCTGTACAGTAGTAACACATGAACATAAACCACCTCCCAGTTTATCTCTGTCTTTGTCCAGCAAACAGGCTCCGCAGGAGGTTCCCCGTGAGGTGAGGACCGCTGGACTGTGTGTGTGTGTCTGGGTGTGTGTGAGGGTGTGTGTGCGTGACTGAGGAACACACCTGTCAGCACAGCTCCATAGGCTGTGCTCTGATGATATCTGACAGCGGGCCGCCCTGACACTGCCAGTGTCTGTGTGTGTGCCTTTGGATGAGTCACTGTTATGCCTCCGCCGCTGAGCTCCCCAGAGCCCTGTGTCGGGCTGATGGCTCTAGAGGCTATACATGTGTGCTCAGGCCCTATTAAAAGCTGGCTCCTTACTCACAGTAAACAAATGCTGAACCATGTACGCACATTTTTGTTGTCTCTGCTTGTGTTGCCTTGCCCACGCCTTTGCAACACTTTAATTTCATTGTGGTGAAGGACTGGTCAGTGTTATGTGTAGCACAGCTACTATCTGCATCAATTCAATGACTTGTTTGTGAGTGGTGACTAAATCTCATTAGGAATGTAAAGTTTAACACTGCAGTTGTCTCAGTATTTGGGTGCTGAACAGTGAGACTGTATTCTGGCGCTGTGGGAGCCACAGAGGCGGGATTGTGAAGCAGCTGTACCCTCCAGTGCCTCTCAGCAGCACATGCATTTGGCTGAAATATTCAGCCCAGCTCCCAGCGTTACCTTGCATGTATAATTACCGGATATGCTGCCTGCCGCTGATAACTCTCCCAAACAATGTTTGAAGGGAAAAGGCGGCCATGAATTCCCAATGAAGTGTGAAAAAGACTGATTAAAATTGCCATGGTCAAAAGCCAGGCACCAGTGTGTTCTGCTCTCATGAAGCAGGGGAGAGGCTCTGCTGTGCACATAGCTTTTTCCTCATCACTGTGCTGAGAGATTTTGGGGGTGTTTTAGCCTGTTTCTATTCTGATCCACAGTCAAAATATTGCCATATTTTTATTTTGGCCGAGTAAACATGTATTCAAATGGAAACACACACAGTGCAAATTAGCAACGAACAATTGTTTCTGGACCACATAAGTATCCGGCCAAATGTCATCTTAATTGCTATTATAGCTGTGATAAAAGTCTAACCTGATAAAATGACTGTCAATGCTGTAGCACATGCTAGTGGCTTTTACTGTACAGACCACAGCTGGTTATGATATCTGCGGTATTATCTTTTTAATACTAATCATACACATATTGTCTTATTCATAGCATGCAGTCTACACCCTCTTTCCTTTGTTTGCCTCATTACAGCTCTGCAGTTTTTCTTGTTAGAATGTTATGAATGTTAGAATACGTTTTATCAGCACACATGAGATTTAATAGCCCTATCTTCTGCATGTGTAAATGCTCAGGATAAATATGTGTATGTGAGCCCAGGCGTCTGCTCTGGGAAGGCGGTGGAGGAGTGGATGCGTCTCATTGGAAGAGTGTGGGCGTCAAACTCCGGGCTTTAATTACAGGTCTGGCTCCCCGTGATGTACCACGCCTCCCACAGCCCTGTGTTTGGGTGCGTCTTCTGGGCACAGACAGATGATCCGCTCCTTGTCTTTGGGGCTCTGCTCTCTGGAGGGCCTCACCTTAAAGCACACAACACAAGACAATCTGATTAGCCGCATCAAACCACCTGCCTATTATGTCCTTGTCTCTGTTGAAAGTGGTTTATTTATGTTGGCAGATTTGAAACTGTTAGATTTGATAACCTGGTCATTACAATTGTCTATGGGACCTTCAAGACACCAAATACTGGTTACTCTAGTTGTGCAAGCTAGTATGCTAGTGGTGTACCTTTGAGCTAACAAGCCCCTAACACAGACATGCTCTTTATTTCTCCCCATCCTTTTCTTGTACACCGATGTACAGTCCAATAATTGGTGGTTATTAGTGAGCTTGCTGGAAGAAGAGCCGGGGAGCTGGTTAACTCTTTCCTCACAGGAAGGACAGCAGTTGTCTTTCATCTTGTTTCAGAGAGATACTATGAGAATAGAAGAGAGAGGTTGGTTATTATTTTGCCAGCAGCAGATGCCAGGCACAGTGGTTTTTGACTGGGCACACTTTTACACAACACAGCTGTCTTCTCTGCATCTGGGCAAAGGATAGAGATAGAGAGAGGAGAGAAGGAGAAACGGAGCAAAAGGAAGAAGGGGTAAGAAAGATGTTTGTGCAGAGGAGAGACACGGGGGAAGAAACAAAGAGTGACACAGATAACATCTCTGAGCATAAACACCCCCCTCCACCTCATCCCCAGTTTAGTTTTCCCTTCCAAAAGCTGGGAACCTCAAAGTGGGCCAATCCACAACAGGGATTAGCCACGGAGCTGCAAAGACATTTAACTGTGCTCTTCGTGAGCACTGCGTCTATGTGGGAGGAACTGTAAACACAAGCACATATGAGAGGGAAGAGCTAGAGTCGCTTTTATTGTTCCCACTGCCTTTATGGGATGTCAATGAGAAGGTTTGTGAAAGAAATACTGTGTGATGGTGGACATGGTATAGAATATCTATTGTTAATAGCTAGGAGTCTAGCATCATGTAAAAGCAAGGTATAAAATCAATATTATTAATTTGACAGTTATCTTACAAAAGGGATCATTAAAAACACAAACTAAAACAAATGTCTGGAAAGTTCTGTCTTGAACTTTGATACATATTTTACAGTATGAAAGGCCTTTGGACACTCACTGTTTGATTTGCAAAGAAGTAAGATTGAAATTGAGTGTTTTTTTCTCACTCCCTGTGGATAATGGTTGAGGGCATTGCCATTGCTATTGAAAAGGGAATTACTTTCTATTATTATTTGACAATATGTATAAATTCAAAGATCTCTGCACCACAGTGCACTTCTTTCTCTCCATCGGCCTCTCCCTCTCTGTCTTTCCTTTGTTCTATCTCGATTAGAGTTGTCCTTGACTGCAGAGCAAGCACGCAGTGCAGCCTTTAGTTGAGAAGAGCCAGTCAAACGCTCTCCTGCACTCATGGTGAGACAAGAATAGGAGTGGACATGAGGAAGCAAGGAGAGAGAAAGAGAGAGAGAGAGAGAGAGAGAGAGAGAGAGAGAGAGAGAGAGAGAGAGAGAGAGAGAGAGAGAGAGAGAGAGAGAGAGAGAGAGAGAGAGAGAGAGAGACTGTGGGCAAAGCAGAGAGAGAGACCTGTTCAATTCAGCTGCTCTAGCCTGGAAGAGCTAGCTGTGAATGAGACAGGAGTATTAGCAGGAAGCTGGCCTGATGACTAAGCGTCTGAAGTCAGGGGAGAGCTTTGGGCATCTTGTTTAGAAAGACATTGAATGAAAGGTATTGCCTGCCAAGAAAGAAGCCTCCAAAACGGGGCACTGATCTCAGAGTGAATATTGGACAGCGGTCATGTTAAATGTATTCAACTCAGAGCAATGTGAAAGAGTTTATCCAAATAGTTCAGCCTTAGTAACAAATGAAAATATTTTTTTATTCAGGACCACGGACAGCGCCATGCAGCTGTTATTCATATATGTGAAGAGTTTCTTTTTTTTTTTAGATTATTTTCTAGGATTTAAAGATGGTGTGTGATGAAGTTCTTGGATATGAAAGCAACATAGATGGTGAATGGTCAGGTTGATGCTACAGTACAGACTTAGATAAAAGAAAGAAGACATGTGGAAAGACAGACAGGTAAACATCAGATAGACGCAAACAAATACACAACAGATGACGAAGGGACGGAGGAGACGGCGGCAGAATGGCAGCCCGACTGACCGCCTGGCACTGACGTACTGGCCAAAAGCAGGGGCTGGCAGGCAGACAGGCAGATGGGCAGGCAGGCCCCATGCACACAGACAGAGAAACAGACACAACAGCAGACAGACCCAAGGAAGGCGGAAAATACATGGAGGGATCGGCTGGACGCGAGACCGGCAGTCAGAGAGGCTGCCAGACAGACATGCACTGTTAGGAGCAGGACAAGATTTTGGCTCAGGAAGGAGACATGGGGACAGCAAATGCCTCTAGCTCCCGGGGAAAGAGAGGCAGAGGCAAGCAGAACTGGAGGGAGAGAGAGAGGGGGGAAAGGATGGGGTCAGTGCACGGCTGGCTGGCTGACTGTTGATCTGTGGCACTGGGTTGGCAGAAGAGGCTCCAGGGGGACAGAGCTGCTCCACACAGCCTCCATGAACACACCACCATCCTCCACCCAAAGCCTTATCTGCTTTGCCCCACTCGTCCACTGCCTGGACCGGATGGCAAGACATGGCTCCAGCACACAGTGGCAAACGTGCACAGCTTTAATGTGTTGTTTGTACATATGTTTCCAGTCTTGCAAGTTAAAAGTTGGCCTATCACCATTTACTATTATTGACCTATCGTTTGATAAATGAGAGCTGGAACAACATTTTATGGGACTCTATATTATCTCACATTTCCTTTGCAATTGTTGGGAAATTGTGGTTATTTCTTTGTAATTCGATAATCTTTGTGCTGTCGACTCGTTTTAGAAACTTTCATGTTTAATTCCGCTATTTATGTATTATTCCTGTTTTTTGATGAATTGTCTTGGAGATTATCCTGGTTTAAAGTCATCGTTTCAGTAGCATAAAGCAGTTTCAGTATTATTGTAATATTTTCTGTATATTTCACTTCAAATTTTATTATCGGGACAGGCCTTGTTAAAGAGGCCTGTTCATAATTATTTTGAATTTTCATACTTCTTTTTCTTTTCTTTTTTGACACCAATATTGCAATTTTTTTTCTGACAAACATTGCAATGGTAATAGATTTGCTATTTTGATTCAGCAGTTGGATTCTGTTCAACATGCACATTTTAAACATGAGAGCATTAACATTTGGAAAAACAAAGTTAGCAGCTTTTAAACATAATAACAGAGGATATTTTGGTGTTTCAATTGCGACCATTCAAATTGAGATTTTGGATTTGATTGCGATATACTGTATTTTGAATTGTTCTTTTAATACCACGTTTTAATACCATGTTGATTCCTAAAACTGCCCTTTCTGAAGTCCCAAGGATTTCACTGCACAAATAAGTACACAATAAAAGAAACACTTCATTTTGTATGCAATTTATGACCATTATTATTCTGTTAGATATTGATTAAAACAGCACCAATGCAACTTGTAAAAACATATTGCCCAGATAGTAGGTATCATAAACCAGGTATCACAAAAGCACTAGATAAGACAGAAATCAAAATTAAAAGTACACATTTGGCCAAATAAATACGTTAAATTCTGTAAAAGACAGGAATAACTATAACTAAAAAGAGGATATGTATTTTAATATTTTTGCATTTCATTTCCAACCCAATCGTATGAGCGCTTGGGTCATTGTCACTGATGAAGATTTTTCCGAGCTGAATACAACTTCTGGAAGGTATTTTCAGGACAGCCGAAATTCTAGAATATTACGACGGTATTGACTTACGCCATGTTTGGACAGTTGAAATATTGGCTCTGTGCACCGATACGTGACTCGAAGTGCTGAAGATGTTTTTATGGTTTATTCCCTGTTCAAGTTACTCAAGGCTAAAGTTACCGCCGTATGTGGGAGTGTTGCTGTGTGCGTTTCATGTGTGTGTTTTTGCTGTAGGGTGCAAATCTGCTCTCCAAATGTCCATCTGCCAAGCTCGCAATCCACCTGAGCCCTTTCTCACATATGAATGCATGAAGTGGCACCCGTGCTCCCATAGCACACATGCTAACCTTGCACCCATCCGATAATACACAACACAAACCCACGTTGGCGCCATTATTCCTCTCCGATGAGACCGGTCTTCTTGCAGCAATTTGCATAAAAACATCTCACCTTTTCTCAAACTGTCACCCTGATGTAGCTGCAATGCACAGTGTGATATCAACATAACGAGTTTTCTGACAAGGATCCAGAAATGCACAGATACATATTTTACAACAGGTGTTAAGAGAAGTGAGGGTGAGAATAGAGAATCCACTGGCAAAACTAAGACAAAAATAAACACTCCAGCAACTACAAACATCAGGTTCACAAAATCAGCATGATGTGTGTGAACTGAATGCTGAATTAAATTAATTATGACTAATATGGTGATGCAAATACTGCAGCTATTTAAACGTTTACTCTTTCAAAGTGGAGTTGAATCAAGTTATGACAATCATTCATCAAATTTTAGTTTTTCGATTGTGAGAAAAAAACATGATGCTATAAAAACAGCCAGATAACATTCTTAATGCTTATATTGTGACCTGAACAATGATCGATTAACTGAAAAATCTGGACATCTTTATTTTTGTTTTTCTGCCTGTTCTTTATTATTATTACTCTAAATTGTCAAAAAATACATAGATTGTTTAAGTTCAAGGGTACGTTCTAACAATCTACCCATTGTCATGCTACATTAAAAGCTGTAAAAATACTTCCTTTACTTTATGAAGGCCTAAAAAGGTTTTTCTTCTCTTTTGGATTCACAAAATGTTTTGTCCTTCTAGTAGTAATAACGTTTTAGTTAGCATTGTGTTGAAAATCTGACTTTTTTTTTGTCAGCAGTTATCTGTGCTGTGTGGTAGTTTCTTGGTTGTACGGAAAAAATATTTGATTCATAGTTTGAAAATCTTACAATGTATTGACAATTTTGTATTTAGGAAACTGGTTTAAAAAAAAAAATCAAAACGTTTATTCATATTGTGAGGACATCTTTTGAAAACCAAAAGCAAAGCGAAGGTTAGAAATAGTATTTTTTAAAATAGTTTATAAATTGTCAAAAAATACATAGAATGTTTAAGTTCAAGGGTACGTTCTGACAATCGACCCATTGTCATGCTACATTAAAAGCCATAAAAATATGCTTCCTTCATGAAGGCCTGAAAAGATTTTTCTTCTCATGGATTCACTAAATGTTTTTGTCCTTCTAGTACTAATAACGTTTTAGTTAACATTGTGTTGAAAATCTGACTTTTTTTGTGTCAGTGGTTATCTGTGCTGTGTGGTAGTTGTTCGGAATTTATTTATTTTTATCCATAGTTTGAAAATCTTACAATGTATTGTCAATTTTGTATTTAGGAAACTGGTATGAAAAAAAAAAGAATCGAAACTCAGTTTATTCATATTACGAGGACATCTTTTACTGATTTGTTTGACATCTGTGTTTTTAGTCTGAGTTTACAGAACAGCGCACCACTTATTAGTACAAGGATCCAGTGCTTGTGCTGTTGGTGATCGTACAATTGTGCCAGAGAACTGAGCCTCCTTTGAACATTTTGTGACAGCTGGCCAGTAGTGGACTATTTTGGCAGCGCGTACCTCTTGGGAATGTTTTCTGCCTTTACAGGGGAGCTATTTTGAATTACAGTGTGATTCATTCAAATGGAAACAAATGCGAACGACAACAAAATACGTCCTGTTTGAGGGAAGGGAAGGGGGAGACCGTTTCTATCACATTCTATTAGGCGTCTATTTTTGGTGCCACAGGATACCCAGCGCCTGTGTACAACCCTTTCAGTGACGAATGTGTTTGCGTGAGAAAGCAGGGGTGGGGTGCCTTCCCACAGGGCGCCATGTGTGTCTGCGAGCAAGCAAGCAAGCAAGTGTGTGTGTGTGTGTGTGTGTTCATGTACCGCAGATGGATGAAATTGGGGGATATTCAGTGTTTTTCATTTTGCCTGCAGGACTGTGTGCGTATTTGACCGAGAAGGTAGAATCGAGCGACAGCATGTGTGTACAGTGGCGCTCTCTTTCTCTCTCTCTCTTTCTCTCCTTCTCTTTCTCTCTCTCTTCTCCTGGTTCCCTCCCCTGCAGTGATGCTGTGTGTGCATGCCCATTAGCTTGCCCAAGTGAGCGCACAAGCCTCCCCAGTGAACGCGAGTTTGTCAGTGCAGCTACGCCATGCCAAGCCGAGGCGATGTGTGTGCGCGCGTGCGGATGGTGCCTGCTGTCATCCCAGGGTAAAGCCTCAGGACATATAGGGTCACATGACAGACAGCTCGATCTATCTGCACACTGCATCATTTGGTATTCTGGGCGACAGTGGTAGCCGGGCGGGAGGGTGAGGCGCGTAGAGTAGTGGGAGAACAATAGAGCTCATCAGTGCTCTGAGACCTGGCTGCAATCAGACACATACATTGTACCAAAGCACACACACAAACAGCACTCCTTTATTATGTATTTCACACATAGGTATCAAATCATGGAACCAATAATACAATGGCAATAGCATTGTTCTTCATGGAGATTTCTTGGAGACGGATATATTTTATTATTTATAGATTTGAAAATCGTCCTCTTTTTTCATCTTCTAATTAATTTACGTTAAAGAAAAGAAAAATGTGTTATATACAGCTTGGTGTATAGTATCTAGTCCATATTTTATTATTATTATTATTATTATTATTATTATTATTATTATTATCATTCTGATTTTAAAAAGAACGCACACAGGAATGTTTGATTATTTCGCTAATGCAGTATACAAACTCGATGAATACTCGTCATTGTTTTCAGCAGGTTAAAGGCTCAAATCACCATATGATGTGATAAAACACTTCCATGGGATCTTTAGAGCTGAACATGCAAATTCTCTGGAGAAAAAAAAACAACAATAAAAAAAAAAACAGTTGCGCTTACGCTAGCAAATGGCCCCATGCCGGGTATCAATTCCCTTTGCAAATGGCTGAAATTACAAGCAAAATAGCCAAATCTGCGTAAATTGAAACTTTTATGAGTCATTTATGAGAAATTTGTTCCAATCATATGCAATTTAAGAATTCTATTGTGATTGGACTTGGTTGGCTGCAAATCTATACAAAGACGTACTATGCAAATTGATGCATACGCATTTTTCGCCTTTGGTTGTCCTTATCATTACTTGGTGTTATTCATGCAGGTTTGAGTGATCCTGTATTGTCCTGCAATTTAGTCACGAGTGTGCAGCATTACTAAATCAAAATGTAAAAAAAAAAAAATGTAATTAGATAATACTCATAATTTGCAAATATTCTCTACCTTGAAGCCCTCATTCGCCAAATTTCAATCTTTATTTTGCTGAAAATCTCATTCGTTTTACTAATTGACTAATCCAAAAAAAGAATAATTGACTAGGTGACAGTTGCAGCCCTAGTTCGGCTGATATGTCGTGTCGCCACTAGTGCTGTCAAAAATATCAAAAATCAATTCTAAAATCAGCATTGAAACCATTTTAAAAGGATCTTGAGATTTATCAGAACTAGTATAAGATCACACGTAACAAAAATAAAGTACTATCGTTTTGTGTTGAAAATGTCAATCTATTGTCTAAAAAAGAAGCATATAGATATATATCTATATATATCTATATATATCTATATATAGATATATATATATATATATATATATATATATATATAGATATAGATATAGATATATATCTATGTATATTACATGTTGTTCATGTGCTGTTCTTGTCAGATACATAGAGAGCTTTTGCCATGCCCCCTTTTTAGTTGACTAATCGATCGGCTGAACATATTTTTAGATGACCAAGAAAGGTTATCTTTGTGTGTGATGGATCGTTACTAAAGTAACAAGCAAAAGCATGACTCTTTAATTAAATCTTAATGGAAGTTTGCTTTGTATAGCACTCAACATTGATCTTCAGACTGCTACTATCTGCCCTGATTTAACCTTGAAGTATCTATCAAGTTCAAAAGTTGCTCCAGATTTGCTCATTGCTCTTGGTGCGAGCCCTGTTTGTGTGCAGTCCTTTTAGGTGGTTGCCCGTCTCGCTCCCCGACCTTGGCGCTCTATAGCTGGCGGGCTGGAGAGATGGTGTTAAGGCTTCTACCACCGTAAATCACCTCTGCCTCCTCTCCCATTCTTTACCCTCCCTCCTCTCCCTCCATTCCTCCCTCCTTCACCACAATGTTGCTCTCTGCTCCTGCTATCTGTGCTGATTGGACTCTTCCCAGTCTGATAATGGACCACATATACACGTGACACACATACCGCAGAAGAAAGGGAGAGACAAAGAGACTCATCAAGTAATTAAGGCCCCAGCTCTCCCTTGGAAATTAAAGGAATGGCCCTTTGCTCGGCGCTCACTCACCGTCTTCCTGCTGGGCTGATTGCTTGTCTGGCTTCTCCTCACCTGAGTATTCCTCCCTCTCTCCCAGCCAGCCTACCCAGAGTGCATTGTGCTTGTGATTACCCCACAGTGGGTAATTGCGGCAGTAGTTCGCACCATGTTATTTCTCCCACTCGCTCCTTTTACGGGCGAGGCAACTCCCTGAATGACGACTGTGGTTTTAAAGGAGCTTTTAGCTTTTAGCCAAATGCCTGTATCTGCAGTGCCATATTTTCAGCACATTCTTTTGGTCTTCAGAGTCTGTTCATTTAGAATCTCCAACGCTCACCAATGAAGGCTGTTTGACATCACAGAGAAATGTTACAGAAAAATAACAAGAACTTATTTTCCAATTAGTTAATACTCCAAATGTCTGTCCACAAGCATTTGCAAAGGTAGAGGGGAAGTGCCCATTATTGATGTTGAAGTTTTTTATGCCATTACTTGTGGACAAGTTGGCAGGTTCCTTTCCAACTTTGTCCTGTTGTAACACGGTTTGTTAGTTTGTTTTTTTCTGAGTGGATTTGCCTCATTATGAAGCCTTTTATTATGGCTAAAGCTCTGCAAGTCTGATTTAAATGCTGTGCTGCTGTGGTCATCTGTTTACAGCCATCTCTAAAATACTAGAAGACCAAAGACCAACAATATAGCTTGGAAAAAATACTTTGTCACCCCCGTGCTGTGTAGTGTTAAGTAGTTTATACCGCTGTATGCTTATCCCAGAACTGCTTCTGTTTCAGAGGTGGTAAACAAAGAGCAATACATGCAAATACATTTCTGTTCACAAAAAAAGTCACACGGTCTAATATTTTATTGAACCACCTTTAGCTTTGATTACAGCACACATTAGCTGTGGCATTGTTTCAATAAGTCATTCGATTTAATTTCAGTTGCACTATTTTTTACCAATTCCTCTTGTATGGATGAAGGGAGAGAGTGATCACTGCACAAAGTCTTCTCCAGCTCAGGCCAACGATTCTCAATGGGGGTCAGATCTGTAGTTTCTTCTTCTCCATATGTTTTCTCTGCTTTGATGCCAATATTGATTGCTCTTCTCAAACATACTGAAATATTGTCCATGACCACAGGATTTGTTTTTCCACGTGGTTGTTTCAGAAATGAAAAGCCGCTCACTGCATTAGTTGGGTTTAAATACCGTGTTGGAGCTGAAAGACAATCCCCCATGCAGCATTTATCCAATAGGAGGCTCTATGAATCCAGGTGGTGACATTTGTATATTAGGCTGACTTTATTTTTTTTATTTAACTATGTTCTTTGACATTGCAAAACAAAACCAAAGAAACAGCGTTATGGGAACTATTACATTCAAATATGACACACTTTGATACTTGAAGACTTGAAGCCTGAGAATCTTCAGAGAAATAGTAGTGCAGTTGACCTGTGTGTCCAGGAGGCAGTGAAGTGCTCTGAAGACAACAGGATATGGAGGAGCGAGCAGCAGCAGCACAGAGAGATTTCATCTCCTCTGCTGATCTGCAGAATGTAGGTCAGGCAGCCCCAGTCATTTGAGCCCAGAGGAAGCTGTTCTGTGTGAAGACTTGTATGAATAAGACATTTGTGTCTCATGTAAAATATGCTTATTTGCACTGGCCTCTTGTCCCCATGTGTCATGTGTGTTTCCATATGGCGAGTTTGTGTTAAAACCCCTATCACACTTCACCAACATCTTCCATGTTGCCCTGCACATAACCATACAATTCCTGTTTCATCAAAGTTGTATATTGCACAACAGCAGCCTGCCTGCCCAAGCTATTTACAGTCTGTACCTTTGCTTTGATAGATAGAGAAGCACAAGAAAGACCAGCCATTGCTCCTTTGTATTCAACAGCTGCTGGGTGAGGGAAATCTGCTCATTGGCCATATGTGTCTTGTATCAAAAGGGAGCGAATAGATGCAGTGCATGGATAAAGTGTATGACTGTGTAAGGGCTGGGAGCGTCTGTGGATGTGTGCCCAGGCAACCCAGTCTCCACACGTCTGGTTACTATGCAACGTCTCAGACAGCTCTGGATGTATGGATTTGGCATATTTTCACCATATATTTTCTCTACTGGCAGACAGGAGGTTTGAGGGGTCAGAAAATACAAAAAGCATCATTATCAGAGTAGTTTTAATCCATCTATTATTATTTATAGTCCTTAGAAATGATTATAGTTATGCTACAGAATTATAATCTCAGCTAAATTAAGTACAATCACAACTAAACAAAATACACATGCACATAATATCAGACCACAGTGTCAGATTCAGTATGATTTTATGTTGTAATACCATCTGCATTCATATAAAGGAGTTGTACTAGTCTCCCAACAATGCAAGTTTGCCAGTGAAAGATTCCTATGATAATTTGTCCATGTATGGATATTTGCCAGGTTTCGCATGGCCACAGTCACTGTCCATGGTGCTATGTCTTTACACCATTGGAGAAGCACAGTTGTCCCATTGTACTGCTCTAATGTGCAAACCCACCTTTTGTCACAAAAGTTGGCCGAGTGCTTTACTCAGGTCCCTCTGTTGCTCGCAGCAGACTCAAAAGACTGGTGGACTGTCCAGGGGAATGTAGGCTGTGTCCTGGTTAGGAGTTACAGAGCTGTGATTTGTCATCAGCCATCACATGAAGACCTTGATCAGAGGACAGAGCCATCACTTACATCCTGATTATAATGACCAGGCGCCTGCTAGAACTGGATGTGTGCATGTTGTGTGACTGTGTGTGTCCATGTGTCCGTAAAGAGCTTTTTATACTATATAGGCACAAATTATATTTAACATACGGTTGGTGTGTTTGCATTATACTTGGTTCATATTCTAAACACAATCATCACATTTGAAAGAATATTGAAATCGCTAAATTCATACATGTTTGTAGAGGTCTAAACTATAGCAATGGCATTTCCCCCCCCCCCCCCTTAAACAAAAAAAGCATAGTTCACAGGACATTCTCTTCCTAAATAATTGCTGTCTTTGCTGTTTGATAATTGTGGCGGTTTGAAGTGTGATTTGATTCTGATTAATTGTGTAGCGCTCCTACGGATGCACTCCAAATAATTCAACGAAATTATAATGCATTGTATTTATATAGGTCCTTTATGCTTTACATTGCATTATTCACTCCAGACTTGGTGGTAGTAAGCTACTACTTAGCCACAGCTGCCCTGGGGTAGACTGATAGAAGTGAGGCAACCAATTTGACCACCAGATTCATACATGGCAATGGGAAACGTGGCTTGCCTAAGGACTCAACAACAGTTTCCACTACAGCCACAGCTGCCCCACTGTGGCACACATATTCGCAGTGGTCGCCCATCCATGTACTAACCAGGCCATATCGCGCTTAGCTTCTGAGATCAGATGAGATCCGGCTTCTCCAAAACAAACTTGCGGTCAAATGATTGAGTTCACAGTCTGCCTTTGTGGTTTTATGTAAATGTTTTTTTCAATGCGTAAACAATCACCTACAACGCATGCTCCCTGTTACCGACACAATCACGCCTATTATTCATACTACAAAGTAAGTGGACAGTAAAGGTTTTGTACTGAAGAGCAGAGAAAGCCCCCCTGTCGGTTCAAAGTAAAGTCTGCTTCCACACGTAACTGCAGTTGTGTTTTTGCATAACGCACCAGGCTTTGAGTGCTGCCTGTGTGCTGATGGTGTCAGTCCTCAGGGACCCACTATTGTTTTGATTTAAGCTGCTTTGAGCTCGCCTGTGAATGACTGTGTGAGTGCGTATATGTGCGTGTCGATGTGTTATGGGCGTCTGCTGGGCTCCCTGTGGGGGCCTTCAGTCTGTGCGATGGTCCCTGTGCACCATCAACACCTCATCTGTTCTTCCCCATACATTTTCTCAATTAGCAGCCGCCCAAGTTCTGACACAGAGAGCGTGTAGCACTCCATTGTTATCTATTACCAGTCCCATTATTGGACTGTTTTGGCACGGGATGTTGTTAGATCTTGTGTTCCTGCCCCCTCCCTCACTTCCCTCTCCTCCTCTGGCTTAGCGAAGGATGGAGACTGGAGGAGAGAAATCATGGAGGCAGCATGGATCATTAGCTATATTTGTCCCCACTTCCTGCAGAAGATGATAGATCTAGCTAATTACCCCATGTTGCCAAGCCTATCGCACACGACACGCACCCGTCGTTATGTTGGAAATCAGCGCAGGCTTGGCGTGTGCCGCATAGCTGATGCTATATGACTATTCATGAAGCTGAGTTAAAGAAGCAGAGCAGATTTCTGATACTGTCGGGGCTGTATGTGGATGTGATTGTTGGGGAAATGATTTTAATGATGCATGATCTCTGTCTTGTCTCCTTCTGTGTAGAAAATGAGTTTGGAGGAAGCGTGGTGAGCCTCTCTTCTGCAGCTGATCGCCACTGTGGGAGCAGAGGTCTGGACCAAAGAACTGTCTAAACCCAAATCACATCAGGTACAGTCACATCTTTTCATATTGGTAAGAGAAAAAACAGCAATAACTGACTAGACTATGGTTGTGGTGAACGTGAAAAGGAGGTCACAGTGTTAATACTATATGCATTCGATAGTTGAAGCACAATATTTATAAATGCAGCACCTAACTTAATTTAGTTTCCGCATTCACTTATATTACTGCATTTGAAACATTCCCATATGCTGATATGGCCGCTTATGAAACAATAAACTGACAAATAAAATGACAGCATTGGTTTTTACACCGTTAGCATTTCTGAATGCTAAAACAGTGCTATGGGAATGCTTACTGCTAATTTATTCTCCCATCCTGTAACATTTTACATAAAGCTCTAAAAATAATAAATCTATCATGTCTAAATGAATATGTTGGCTATAATTATGTCGCTGTCACTTTGGTTGCAATCACAGCTCTGTTTAAATTTAACCCTTGAGTGTAGCAGCAGCGTGGCATTGCTGGACGGGCTGATAAATCGTCATATTGAGTTCACATCACAGCTTTTCACGCCTGAGCGGACCTTGCGCGAGCTCACTGTCATCTACTAAAGCCATTTTCAATACTAGTTATGAATCCCTCACCAGATTCTCCTCCCTCTCTTCTCCTCTCTCTCTCCCAGCGCCCACTCAGATGCTATCTCGACCACCCTTCACATTAATTCCGACACACATAGCATCGGTTCTGGCACACATGTTTACTGTCATGAGATGATGCATGGTGTAAATACCTGTTTGCAGGGAAATTTGAAAATGCCAGCCAATGCCGCTCACGGAGGCTCCCCGCTGCTCAGCTGTACACAATATTGTTGTGATGTGAGCGCGGAAGAGAGGGCGGGGCTGGGCCATATGCTTAAAATGCATTCACCCCCCCCATCCACAAAACAAACTTCAAGGTGAAAACAAAGGGAAGTGATAACAACATGAAATGTGGTGACAGATGTCTGAACAGCCCCTTCCCCCATCAGCAGCATTACAGTGATAAGCTCGTAGCATATACAGAGGCCTTGTGCACATTACAACAATCACAGCGTTTCTTATCACATCTCATTCGGAATAATATACACATTTCTCACCATCATTTTTTGGCATCAAAAAGCCAAAAGTCTTGTGGAGTCTCAGCTTGTTATTTGTCAGTGTCTAAAGGAATTTCAGTGTCCTGCTTTGAAGTGGAAACAAAGTAATAATAACACTTGTTGGCTTACCCATTTTCTTGTCATTGTCAATGTTTTTTTCCTCCTAAAAGGCACATTACTACCTGCATTTGGTTTTATTAAAGATTAAATATGTGCCTACTCAAAATATATCATTTTGAACATTATTTATTATATACTATGGGCCTTAAGTGGAATTCAAGTGACATTAAACAGAAGCTACAATGTTATTTTAAGGGAGGAAAGTGTTTTTCCCCACAACAACACTCAACAAATTCAAAATAACTAAGCAACTAACTAGTCATAGCAAAATGACACGCATACTCTCCGGCTTTTTGTTTCCACGGCAATGTTGAGTTGAAATGTCCCCTTGTACAAAGATTCATCATTGTGCAGTAGTGAATGACCACTTCAGTGTTATACAAAGAGTCAGGCGTGAGACATGTACAGCCTGTATGAATGTGCGCGGATGTTATTCACCTGGGCCCGTGTCGCCATTGATCTGAGCTCTAATTGACACAGACAGAGGAGGAGTGGGCTTCCTCCTAATCCGCTGTAAGCAGGCTCACCTTCATTATAGCGCTGACATTTTCCCAGGAGGTGTATTAGGATGATAGGAAAAAAACACACCCAATATGAAGAGCTCGCCGACATATGGTGTGGCACACTGTTTCCCCGGCCTGACACTGACAAGGATCTCTGAGAGCGGAAAGAGAAGCTGCTGCTGCTGCTGCTGCTGCTGCGCTGCTGCTGCTGCTGCTGCTGCTGCTGCTGCTGCTGCTGCTGCTGCTGCTGCTGCTGCTGCTGTGGTGGAGGCTGATCATTAATGCCATCAGTGCAGATGTGTTTTAAGAGTTAGGTGACGGTGTTTTGGTCAAGTTCGCGTCACGGCCGGTTGAATTGTTAGATCAGTACTATGAATACATTGGTTGGGAGTGAGGCAGAAATTACCGTGGATGATTCTTTCTCCTTATGAGAGATGGGTCAAGTAAAGATATTTCAGTTCCGTAGTGAAAGGTATAATATATATTCAGTGGCACAGCATTCTGAACTAGAGATCGACCGATATGGATTTTTTTTGTGTGGATGTTTGGGAGCCAGAGAAACCAACAGCGATAAGCTCTGCGGATGTTTTTGAGGCCGGTATGTAAGGCAGAGTTAAATTCATAGCCCTGTTTTACCACAAACTTACAGGAAATAAATGTGGTCATGTTTTGTGCACTTCCCTCGTTGCACTTGAGTGTTAAAGTAAAGCTTTGTGTGTATTCTTTAGGCAGCAGTTTGACCAAAATGCATGGAATTAAGTATGAGAGCCGATACGCTGAAAAGTACAGATATTGTCCTGATCTATGAACTCAACTGGACATGGGGCTTCAAGTTTATATATTAATCTGGTTTAAATTGAGTGTGGTCCCGCTCCGAGTAATTTATACTGTGTTAGTGTCTCTAATCTGAAATAGAATTAACATATTAGTGCAGCCCTCTGACCTGCAGTGCCTTCGTCCAAAGGGGTTTTAGCCCCTACTCGTACATCATAAATTGTTAAGGGCTTTGAATGTGTTATTTGTGGATGTTCCTAAATATTCATGCTCACTGGATTCTGACGTGCCGCAACCCTGTTTGGGTGTCTCTTTTAACTAAACATGATTTATTAACGCCACACTTACTGTACTGTAGAAGCCCTCCGTCCTAATGGTCTGTTTCTTTATGAAGGCCCATAAATGTTTCAAAGGGAGAAAAATAAAATGATGGAAGGCGAGGAAAACGTGTAAATCTAATTAGCATGAAAGGAAGAGACTGATCTTGATTAGTGGATTGTGTAGGTGTTTGCAGAGACATTTGACAGAAATTACGTGCACTTGATAATTTATATGCTTTTTTTAATTAAATATTGTCTTTATCTGCAGAGTTGTGTGGCGGTGTGTGTGCGGTTTGAAATACATGCCCGAAAAGTGTATGTCAATCAAACTACAGTGTGGGAGTACGTTCATGTATTTTTATGAATTTGAAAGTTTTTACTTTTGGCACCGAATTCTTTGTTTTAGATGCAGAAACTATTGTTCATACTGGCTCCCACGTCTTGGATAAATTAAGGACAAGCAAAATAATATATAGAATGTTCTTTATTTTTATGATGAAAACATTTTAACATCATTTTCTATAGTTTGGTTAAATGTATATATATATATATATATATATATATATATATATATATATATATATATATATATAAAAAGATTTGGAGAAAGTGCTTGCAATCGTTGATGTTCTGGTCTATCAGTATTACATGCTTTTTATATAGTTTATGTCTTGGCCCTCATCATATTCAACCTTCAGATGGATGTGACTGATAAATAAGTGAAATCAGAGAAACAGACAAAATTACAAAGGACTAATAACTTCACAGATTTCTACAAAGTCAATGAGTGAGGCACTTAGCACTGTTATTGATTTGATTCGTATATGTATTTTGTTCTAAATGATAGATAACAATATGCTTCTGCTTTTCTCATGCGTCACTTAAATAAAAAACCTGATTTCGCTGCTCTGCCTGAGTTTAACTTACGACACTGGGGAGGGGAGTGGTATCGACTATAAATCCTATACAGAGAATTTCAGTCTGGATTTACCAGGCAAGTAAATTACCTCTATTCACCCTATTCCGGAAGTGGACATTAATTGTGCCCCTCTTTCCTCTTTTATTTATTTATTTTTTGCACAGAGCTGCTGATCTCAATAGTAAATAAGAGCCATTGTCAAGCGGCGTATTGTTGGTGCACATGAACATTGAACATTGATCAACCTATACTTTATATGATATTTTAGAAGCAAGACTTTTGTCTAGTTGTCTTGTCTAGAAATACCACAACAAGAAAAGTGGTGATCTGTAGCAGTCAGAAGCAAAAGTGGACAGGATGGAATAAAGACAAAAAGGAGTTTTAATGTACGAAACAATAGTAAGAGCTACTATTGTTGCCTAATCAAAAACCAGTAAATGGCAACCTTTGATACAGAAAAACACTCCTTTCATCCCAAAAGACTCATTACATGATTATTTGTGTCGTCATCTTTATTTAGAACAAAGAGAAAGTCTTTTTTACACCGCTTTAATCATATACTCGACGCTGCCACTCAGACTGTCAGTTACGCTCATCTGAGAAGATTTAAGTGTTGCAAACATCAGGTGTAAATTACATTGTTTGACAAAGGCCAGGAGTCTCGGGAACCTGGGAGAACATGCATCTAAATGAAAGCTCATTTGGGCGCGCTGTGAGCTGGGTGTTTAACAGCTTGTTTGTGGCTTCTCTGCAGATGGAGGTGGATGCAGACGATAAGCGCCATCGCACACGCTCAAAAGGTATCCGCTCGAATGCAGCCAGCCCACAGCCCACAGCCAGGGTGACCTTCACTCCCCCTGCGCGCGCGCACACACACACACACACACACACACACACGCACACACACACGCACACATACTTCTGCACATATATAGTACACCGTGCACACAAGGCTGCACAAATCCACAGTCACAATTCACTTGGCTTCTCTCGCACAATCACAGAGCCCACACTAAATGAATCTGGGCGACAATGAGAGAGAGCACCAAGAGCAGCTACAGTGCATCAGACTTATGACACACATTCAGAAATAACACAGTATTTTTATTTTCACCACCACAGAATGATAACTTCTGAATGACAAGATGCAATGTTAAAAAATGGCTGAATTATTTGGAAAAATCAAAATAAGCAAGGCCAGGCAGGCAAGGCAAGTTTGTATGTAGAGCACAATTTGTACACAAAGAAATTCAAAGTGGTTTACATAGCAGGGGAAATATGTTAAAAAAAAAGTAAAAAATACATTAGAAAATTTACTTTAAAAGAAAAAAGAGCTGATAGATATATGCACAGCGTAACAGAACTCGTTTAGTAGATTTGAAGCTTCAGAAATCTAAGACACGTATTCCTCACATGTCACTAAAATGTCTGAGATGAATTAAAAATATAAATTAATCTTTTGTGTTGTAGGATTCTATATTGATTATTTTCATAGTGGACTGCTGTCAGCAATTAACAAGTCAAACAGCAATATTTTGAATGATTAATAAAGACCTTAAATAGGCGCCCATAAACAGGAAAAAGTCATGTAATAAAACCCATAATGGTACCAACATTTTAGCCACTCAAATTCTCTCTCTTTTTATCTTAAAATGACATACTTTAAATAACCCTATGCGTTCACTGTTTTTACATTTTTTCACATAAATAAATCTCTTCTCTTTTCACTTTACACTTTTTTTCATATTGTAAGGTTCAACTGAAAAAAACAAAACTGAAAAACGTTAAAACCCTGCTTGATTTAGTTTATTTCTGGCCTATTTTGTTAATGATTCTTAATTTTTTTGTATTATTTATTTATTGTCTAATTTTAATAATTTGCTTTTTTACTTGATGCATTAAATAGGCAACACCAGGTGAAAATCCAGTTCACTCAAGTGCCCATTCTAAACCTGCATAAAAAGAGGGTTGTGTCAGGCAAATGTAAATTATGATCTAGATTTTGAAATCCAAATGAACAATCTCTGCTTTAGAAGATTTAACGAAGCCTTCGTCATTATACGTCATTACATTTGTCAAACATGACCAGGTGTTGCCGGTCATTTGCGTTACAGTGAATCAAGTCTCAGCCCATTGTCAAAGGTTTTCTGTCTTATCCACAGAGATGTACTGTACCAGGCTGCAGCCAGTCCTGTTGCATAATACGTGTCTCTCTCTTTCTCTCCTTCCCTCCTGCTCAGTGCCTGTGGATCCTGCATTAACGGAGCTTTTCAGGTCAGTGGGATTGAAAAGGTGCACACAAACACACAAACACACAAGCACAAGCGCACGCAGCTGCACGATGGGGACACACTCAACAGACAGACTCTAAATTGTCCCATTATTTTCTTAAAGCCGAGCCGGAGACAGTCAAACATTACCTGCATCAGCTGTCACCAACCAGCCACACGTCTGCTTTTTCCAACACAGTCTGAAAGCACATTGGCATCTTTTATTATAGTAACATATGAAAGATGCGCGATGCAACATTTCTGATCAAGGACTCTGCTGACTACTTATTGACTGAAGTGTTCCACAATATGGCATTAAACAAATCTGTCTTGGATTTATTGGATAACACGTTTTCCTAATGTTAAAATTACCTTGAAAAACTAGCATTCTAACTGTGATCGAACTCGCCTCTCCACAGATCTGACCTGTAATTTAGCCTGGTGGTCTCAAAATGCATGTGACAGTGACATTTTTTTGCATTTGGTGGCTTAGTCCTTGTGGTAATTAATGATCGTAGTTTTACATCAGTCAAGTGTCAGTTTGTAAAGAAAAAATGAAATGTGAAAGTTGAAAATTACAGGAAGTAAAGCTGAATTCTAAAACAAATTCTAAAATCTCTCTGTCTCTGTCTGTGTCAACAATAAGTGACATTCCATCAAAAACGTAGACATATTTTCTGAGAGTTTAAACAATCATACTACAAAAAAAAAAATGGTGTTTTCAAGTATTGCCAGTCGTCAAATCATCATTATTGTCTCCTTCATATGGATTTTGGCCCTCATTTACAGTATGGTTGCTAGGTAACAGTTATGTTGCTCATGTCCATCCGGGAAGTTGCCTTATTAACTTCACAAAAATGGTCAAATATGTCAATTATTTTAGCAGAATCTTAAATGTAATCATGTTCATTATGTTTTAAATGTGTAGTGTATGCACTTTAATGCCGTACTGTGGAACTTCCCAAGCAAAGCAATAACATCTCTATGGAGACATGGTGGTGTATCCTCAACCAGAAAAGTATAGCTCACATTTAGTATTAACCCTTGAATATGAAAACAATATGAATACATGAATCACAAGCATTTCATGTCTAAACAACAGGAAATGCAGAATGTACTTACAACATGACATTTAAAACACTGAAATGTCTGTTATCATATAATTTGACCCACTGTTCAAACTCAACACTATAAATTTTCTCTCCCAAACCAAATAAGCTGGATTATTCTGCTTTTGTGTCGTGTTTTTGATGATCTGTAGCGTGATGGCCAATTATCAGTTCATAATGCTGTACCAGTCTTCCTTCCTTGCCTTGCAGCTCTTTCTGCTGCACTTGTGTGGGCGGAACGTAGAACAAATCTCAGATTGATTGTGAATATTTTTTACATTCATTGTGAATGTTTTTTTTAATACAATTCTAGGAACTATGTCTTAAAAATACAACTGAGTTAGTTGAAAATATGCAGGGTATGTTATTGGTACATGCAGAAATGGTTTTATTAATGAGGCGCATTAATAAAACATGTTTTGATAAAAATGTATTGTTCACTTTGCAGTCCCAAGCCTGGATAAAAACACATACACTATTGACATGTGGATTCAAATAACAGTGTTTTTAATACATCATAATGAGATTTTGATTTATTGCTGAGAAAGCATTATATTCCATCCAATGTATTGCTTTCTGGCATCTGTATTTACTATAGTGGTGGGCTTCTTTAAGATATATTTACACAAATATTTACACATATATAACTTGTCTAGTAAAGACCATCTGCTTGTCTCCATGTAAATGTTTTGCTTTGCCTATAACATTCCACAATATGGCATTAAACATCTATCTCCATCTCATTTTTATCCATCCACGGTAATAGTTTTTCAAAACAATGAAGAAGACACTTTCGTAGTTACACCACCTTTAATGTCTTACTGTGGGACATTCCAGGCAAAGCAAGAATATTTCCATAGAGACGAGGCTACACCAGAAAAAATGCATACAGCACCTTTACTTCTTACATTGTTCAATTGATCTTTTTGGAGCTTTTTATACTTTTCTTATTGACAATATACTGAATGTTTGGTGTATGCATGATTCACCCCTGCTGTTATTACCTATCATGAAGGTTATAGTGCGATTTCATATGCAATTTAAATCATGTCCGGGTTATTTTGGCTGCTCAGTCCTTTTCTTTTATAATACTGTATTCTTTTCATAGTGAATGTAAAGAGTGACCTGTTTGAAGGCCCTGTTGCCCTCCACTTCTCTTTGCCAGTTGTTCTCACTCTGCAAAAGTGTGTCCTTGGCTCAGTGTGCTGGGCTGGTTGGTGCTAAGATAAGGGTTCCTGTCTACCTATACATCAATAAATATTATTCCAGCTGGAGGATTACGCCGTGGCCTTTAGCTGATATCCATAGATTGTGAGGCCTTCTCTCTCTCCTCTCTCTCCTCATCTTTTATTTCCAATCCTCTACTCCCTCCCTCGTTCTCGCTCTCACCTCGACTACTCTCTCACTGCTGCTGCCTGCAGATAGTAATTAATCAGGCGATCGATGGGAAGCCTATCTCCAGGCCGAGGCGTCTATAATGTCGATAATGCAGCTCGATGGCCTCCCTCCCCGGAGAGCTGATAGTCTTCAGGACAAACACGCTTGACTTTGCATGGAGCACGCTGTGTGGCTTGGGTCAGACAGGCACTGCTTCTATTGGAGTGAGGCTGCATGGACATGGAAGCACTTTTTCAGTTATGGAAAGAGTTTAAGCATGTGTACTCTAATCAACTTGTGACTGGCCCACGAAAAACATGTTTTGCTCTGAGCCTCAGAAATCATGCAGTTTAAATGTTACATAGTCAAGTCCTTTAATAGATGCACTAGCAGTATGTGGTATGGGTTAACCATTTTTGTATTTTATAAAGTGAATATGACATTTTAAAACAAACCCTTTCACAACAAACATTTTGAAAAAAAAATCTCAAATATATAGGAAAAATATATAGAAAATATAAATCGTGCCCAGTGATCAACCCCCAGCGTTGAGTTTGAATCTGGCTCTCGACAGTTTGCTGCATGTCTTTCTTCAGTCTCATCCCAATTTTACCCTATAGTATTCCAATAAAGCCTTTTCTAACCAGACACAAGGGACATTAGGACATTAGGGCTGCAACGAATTACTCAAGTAAATCGAGTAATTCGATTACAAAAAAGCTTTGATTATTAATTTATTGCCTCGATGATCCGTTCAATTTACATAATTAATTAAAAACACATAAATCTGTGGCACGCGGAGCGCACATAACAACTTGTGGCGCCTTCGTTTCACACAGAGCTTGTTCCGCGTAGACCTGCAGCAACTAAAGCACAACAGATTAGAGAGCAGCGTGTTTTAAACTCACAAGTGACTGGGAAGAGTTTTGTTGTGTGAAAGAGCACGATGTTTTGAGCTGTAACTCTGTCATTTTGCAACATTAGCTCCTTGTGCCATTCACTTCAGCCTCCGCGAAGACGTTGGGACCGTCATCGTGGGACCGCGATTATGAAACAGAAAGTCCACGATGACGGGGCGAAGACAGAGGCTGAAGTGAACAGCACACGGAGCTAATGCTGCAAAATGACAAAATGCAGAGTTACAGTTTAAAACACCAGGGATCACTGGTCGCACTCAACATAAAGTTTTACAAACAAGTTTCTTATTTTAAGGCTACTGTAACTGTCTACAAACAGTCTGGTGAATTAGTCCTTTATATATATATTCTTTATATAGAAACAGAACAGTTTGGACTGGTGAAGTTGCTGTTTTGGGGACATGGGAAATTAAGAATAAAATGTGCTATTTTAAGCAGAAACTCTTTTTTTGTTATATATATATATTACTATAAACTATAACGTTTTCAAAAAGTTTACAAATGTACAAAAAACATTTACTGATTACTCAATTAATCAAATAAAAGAATCAATAGATTACTTGATTACTAAAACAAACGATAGCTGCAGCCCTAAAGGACACAACAAAATACTATCAATGACAATACGTCCACTTTCAATTATTTTTGTTATGATTACAAGTGGACAGCATTTGAGTGAGAATGAGAATTTGGTCTTCAGCATTTTTTATTAGTAGCTGCCTAATCCAAAACACCACTCTAATTACATGAATCACTTTTATGAAAGAAATATAAAGACATCTTCAGCAGCCGAGCTCTCACAGGTCTTCCCTCACATCTCTGCTTTGTGATTTGCATATTTACCGTCTGCATTTGTAATCATGCTTATTTGGGTCTATACAGCGTGCGGTTGTAAGCTCAGTGGGGCAGGAATTCACACACCAAGACGGTGCTTCATGCTGAAATAAAAATAACTCTCACCCCCATTTTTTTTTTTAAATGAACAGTTCTTCCTGCCATAATCCAATTTCACAAGACAAAAGGAGTTTTCTTGCATAACTAGGACAGCAAAGGCTTTTACTAATTATAGTGATGCAGGAAGATTCCTCCAGATTTACAATAAAAGATCAGTGATTTGATTTGCAGGTGTCATAACTGAGCATGTTCTGTGGTATCGTGCGCTGCACTTTTGAATACAGTCGATGCGGAATCTCTGGAAAAATCACCAATAATGTACAAGTAATATTGACTTGTCTTGTTATGCATATTACTTTGCTGCATAATAATTGGTTATATGGAATTGAATCAGTTCAGCCGGCATGAGTGAATTTGTTTAATTGCAGGCTGTGTAAAAACTATCAATAAGTAAAGATTTTGGAGGCGTGATTGTAAGTCAGATTGCCTCGGGCTGACATGTGGAGGTAAACTATTCACTGTCTGATTTGCATTCATTAAAGAATCCAAGGAAACCAAACCCAGATTTGCACAGATTCACCTTGAGCATGCAGACTGCATTGTCAGTGCTGTGTGCTTTGGTGCTGGAGTGTTGAGAACAGTTAAGTAAGGTGGATAAGTGCTAAAGCCCCTCATTTTTCCCCTGTCAGTTGCTCTGTCCCAAACAGAAGAAATAAGGCTGTCCGCTGTCGCCACTATCCAGGCAGAGAGACGCTCAGCCACTGCCCTGCTGTAATTGCCAGTGTCAAAGCTGAAACATAGCTCAACAGGAAATGATCACGTTAATGAAACATTTTAATTATTCAACAAAATTGTGGAACATGATGAGTGTGGGTGAATCCCTGACTGTTGCCACAGAGAGGAGTCTCCTAAATCGTAAATCCCATTCCCTTTGTTTCAGACATAGGAACACGCTGCTATTCCTTAATATTGCCTTTCCCTCTATGACGGAGGCACACGGATCTGTCTGCTTATAATTACTTGGCCTTGTCTGCTCGGGATTGCTCCCCACGCTGCCCACCTCAGCCCTGTGCCCGTTTACCCGCCGTCTTCATCCTCTGCAGCCATTCTGCCCATCGCCACAGGGCTTATGGTTTTGGCATGAAGCTGAGAGCTGCAGAGAACTCGAATAAAAGTGAGATTTTTTTTTCTAATACAATAGGCCTAGTGTGGAGGATAGATAATGAAAGAGGACTAAAAACAAACACTATATCAGTTCATCAGCTCTCCTTTCTACCTCCTAATGTTTCCTTATGTCATTGCCTTGCCTCCTACTCCCTCCAACCTTCCTTCCCTCGCTACCTTCCTTCCTTTTGGCTGCTACCCCTCCCATCTCTCTGGGCTGTCTCTGGCAGCGTTAATTCCCTCTTCAGATGGCGCGCTCTCATTTGCATACTTATCAAAGTGTTTGGACTATCCGACAGAAGCTGTAGGAAGGTGGGGTCATTAATATGTTAATTAGCTTCCCCTTCCTCTTTTCACCCTCGCCTTTAGACGCTCCGACGCGGCACACCATCCATATCCTCCTCCACCTCTCTCTCCGCTTCACATGCAGCCTTTGAATGTTTGAATACCCTCAGAGGCCCGCGAATGCCATAAGACTCTGTAGACATCCACCACTGGGGGCTCGGCTGGGCTCACAGTTATCTATAGTGCTGTGTTTTTGCATATGATTGTGTCGGCTTTAAGCAAGCACCAATTACATGTCACCAGTCATGGATTAGAAGCATTTGTATGAGTGTTGAGGAGACTGTGCTTATGGTATAGTAATACAATATAGAAGCATAAGTCATTGCTTTCTTGCTCTAAGGATATTTTAATTTTTAGACATATGGAATAGGTTTAATCTTCAATAAGGAAAACTCAATTTGCTCCCTTCATAGTGGAGCTGCATGCGAAATGTAATGACTCATACACACATACATTTATTTTGCCTCTTGTATAAAACATACATCAAGTATGAATCAAAAATAAATTTGTAGAAATTTTCATTAATTTGATCTTCTGAAACATTTCAAAGCAGCTGTTAGGGTTGTAAACAAAATTAGACACTAATCGATACTAAAACTAGTATCAAAACTAGATACGCATTTGAAGAAATATTTATTTTAAACAAAATCATCTAAACAGGACACAATCCTGAACAATTTAGAATGTCAGATTATCATTTAGAATCATCTTGAACTTTATCAGAACTAGCTTTAGACCACATGGTAACATAATGAAAAATATTGGTATCAAAATCAGTATCGAGCATCAAGTCGACTGCTTAGTATCCAAATCGAGATTGAAACGTTAGTATCGTGGCAACACTAGTAGCTGTGTTTATCTTGTGCAGGTGGTGAGAATTTTTGTTGATTTTGACTTATCTGCTGTTACACAGGGGTGAACAGGTCAGTTGTTTGTAACAAGGCCTTGTTGGCAGACTGCTGCACATTAGTCACTGTTGATATAGGTGATTGACTGAGAGACTGTCAACATGCAACTGTGGCTGACGTTAATTTAAAATGGCAAGGGATATTATAAGCAAATGTTGGCACAAGGCAGCTTGAAAATTGATGTCCTTACTGAACTGTATTCTGGGCTCCAGACTCCATATATCCATTGCTGAATCCACAACTATTATAACGCAGGACCATTTTATGTTTTACCATGTACTACGATATAGATTTGTGCTATGTGATTGATTCATTGTTCAAGCTTTGTACTAATAGTTTTTTATCCTTTCTTATGATTTGAAATATCAAAAGAAGAAATATTATGCAAAATCAACTTTTAGGAGATTTAAACTGGTTATAACTGTTTTCCCTTCTCATTTACCCACTCAAAGTTGTATTTAGAGTGATTCATACATCTCCTGCATTTAAGATCATTGCTCAGAGAATCATTGTTTTCACGTTATTCGAATCCAGGCAAGTAGCGGAGGGCCCGCGATCATTGGTGTGAAAAAACAAAAAACAATTAAATATCAAATGAAATATCACTTTTCTGTCAAATATAGGCGATTGAATCTATCCAATTCTCTTCATTTTTTTAATTAAGGATACAAGTGCAGGCAGATGCCTAAGGGCAAAAAAATTATATATATATATATATATATATATATATATATATATATATATATATATATATATATATAGTATTATTATTATTATTATTGTTGTTTTTTTTATTTTTTTTGGGCCGTAGTTTGCCCACCCCTGTTTTAGATCAATATTGTCATTTAAGAGACAATGGCGACAATGGAGAACACTCCTGGACGAACGAGGAATTACACTGACTTGTTTATATAGACAAAAACATAAGATGTCTTCAGTTTGGAAGCGGCTGCTGAGACAACTGAGACAATGGAAATAAAGATATTTGATGAGACAGAGGTTATGTAAGAAAAGCCCTCATCTTATTCTTTAGAATTGATGCCTTGCATAGGTGCCCGACCTTGTCTCCCTCATATTTATTTCTCCCTTTGCCACGCCACAGGGCATTCTATTCAACCCACACAGGGCAGACTTAATAATTACTCTCACTTTGAACGCAATTTCCTGGCTGTGGGAAATGATTGACAGATTGTAACCATGGTGTCAAGGGGTTGGCCACGCCCCTCCTGACTAAGGCACAAATTAGAGAACAGCGGGAGCTAAATTACACCTTACCAAAGACCTCTGGCTGAAGGACAGGAAGAAAAGCATGATGAATGAGGAGCGGATCAGAGCCGAAAGGTAGAGAGGGTGAGCCGAGTGAGAGCGAGGAGATTATTGGACCAAGAACTCGAAAATACATCTGTAGGAGCACGCGGGAACACACGGCTCACAAGCACAAGCGCAAATGGTCCTGCAGTGCTATTGGAGTGCTAAGGGAAGATACTTAAATGCCATCTCTACAGTTTGGATGCTATTTACACCCTCTCACACATACACACACACACACACACACACATACACGCACACACACACACACACATACACGCACACACACACACACACACACGCACACACACACACACACGCACACACACACACACACACACACATACACACACACACACATACACGCACACACACACGCACACACACACACACACACACGCACACACACACACACACACACACAGTCATGTCTCCACTATGTCATACTTTCAAAGCACTCAGGCAGATATGAGAGCATCAAGGAACCAGCAGAGTGGTACAATAAGGCTCAGGGCTTATGCCGCTAAACAGCAGCCAGGGGTCGGCACTGACGGAGCCCAGGGCAGTGCCGACACATTCAAGCATCAGACTGATAAATAAATGATGTTCACATTAAGTACCATGCATTAATTTTTATATAAGCTACAGTTACTTAGCTTTTGATTTGAATATTTGAAAAACGATGTTTCAAAGGTAGACCCAAGTGACTGAACAGTATAATCTGGGCGCTAAAGTTTCGAGCAGGGCGTGGCCAACCAGTGCCAGGGCTGTCAGTGTTAGGGCTGTCAAGGTTTAGGGCTGATCACTAAAACTCCAAAAGGGCTCAAGTGACCGCAATACCCGCATTTTCAATTTTAATGAAGTTTCACGCACATGCCTGGAGTAAGTAGCTGTTTCATGTTTTCACACCCTCTGCCTTTTAAGAAAATGTTTGTAGTGTACTCGGCTCGAGTCTCGATCAGACGGGAGTTTTGCCATGGCTTTAAATTAATCTACACAGCACAGACGTGCAGTTGTGCACGACTGAGCGTTCTGCACAAAACAGCACAATGTTTTAACATAAGCCTACAGTGACCCTAACAATGCACAGTGTATCAGCTGACCAATAGAGAAGAACTGAAGATCCAGACCGTTATATCCACCCAAAACCACAAAGTCTGTGTGCTGTGCGTTAATCCACATCACACTCTGTTGTCTGTGTTGAAGCCAAAACAAACTTGATCAACACTTGATCCTCCTTGGTCCAGGTAAACGTGTAATGCGCAAGTAAATGTGGCGTGGTTAAAATCCAGTAAGATGATGCAGAAGAGTCCCCTTAGAGTTCAGCCAAAATGAAAATACAATCCAATCTGCCATAATCCTCACCCATTTCCTCCACGTATAGTAAAAGCATAAGCATGTGCTGTGCATAGGTACTGTGTATGCAGAAAACAAAAGTGAGCTGATTGCATAATATTGGTGTACACATATATTATGTGTACTCATGTACACATGCATACTGTCACTAATGTCTGCTGTTATTTTTTGTTGTTACTATTTAAGTGCCATGTAATGCATGTAATTTAAGTGACCTCAAATTACATGCATTATTACGGGGCCCCTATGGGCCATACCTATAATGCAAACTGTGGTGCTGAGGCACGCAAAGTTACCAGAAGGGAACTCCATAGTGGCCATAGGGGGATTCTGGAACTGTTGCGCGGGTGCTTAATGTGGGCAGGAGCATCACAGGAGAGACTATAGCTGTACAAACTCACCTCTACTGCAACTGGAAATGTCTGACCCACTAACAGCCGCGACCCTTCCAGCTTCGTCTTTTTGCTTAGCTGTAGTTGGGCGGATAGCACCGTACAGCCCTATCTTTGAAGAAACCACAGCAGACATTCCAATGTGGCTGTGATGTCAAGGTTTTTTTGAACACTACCCGTAGTGCTTAAAAAAAAATCAAAGCTGCATCCACTAACTCAGAAAGGGCATTATTGTGAAAAGTCTGCACAAATGATAGAGGGCTGAGCAGTGACAGTGGGCTCAGCCAATTTTGTGGAAAAAAATGCAAGGTTCTTTGAGTGTAAATACAACCGGAGGGGTTCAAAGTGAATGAAGAGATGCAAGTGCAAACGCTTGAATCTTACACATTTGTGACAATAATAAGGTTATTTTTTTTTTTAATTAGGACAAATTTTTAAAAGAAATTGAAGGTGTGTGTGTGTGTGTGTGTGTGTGTGTCTGTGTGTGTGTGTGTGTGTGTGTGTGTGTGTGTGTTCAAGTTCGCATAAAGCAATTGCCTTGTGAAAGTTGAAAATAAATAGCACTAATGGTACTACTACCTCAGCCCTCCTTTCAAATGGTCTAATGCATTTTCTTTAGGGGTGACATATGGGGGCTAGTACAGGTGTATTTTTTAGTTACTGCTTCTCCCAGCTTCAAGATCTGCTACACTCGGACATTGGTGTGACACATGACAGTACCTGAAACATGCATAAAATGAAGCATGTGTTTTGATATTCAATAGCGTTAAACTGTCAACACATGGGCCATTGACTGATGACGGCGAGCATTAGCAATACTAATAACAATTAGGTGAATGAATTGATTCACATAATCAGTAGAGCTTTGCCAGAAAGTATTACCATGCAGCCTATTGTCTTTTTAGTTTTATTAAGCTGTCATACAAATGACACAAAACAGACTGCTTTTGTTGTTGTTTGTGGCCATTCCACTGTGATACTGTGTACCGTTTTTAGCATCCTGGGTATAGAAGCTCACTTAAGCCAATTAGATGTGGTCATGTACTCTACAATACATCAATGCTTAGCTGTGGTGCAGAGAGTTCCTTGGTTTGTGACCTCATGTGAATGAATCTCAAGTTTGTAATAGCTCAGATGTTAACTTTATTTTTGAATTAGCTGCTTCTACCTTACCAACAGCGATACAATTACATCATGTACACACAGCATTGAGCTCTGACTATCACAGTCATGACATGGATATGCCTGTAGAGTGTGGTGTTGCCGGCAGCTGGAGCCAAACCACTTGTGGCTGCAGTCTGATGCTCCACTAAGTGTTTACTGCAAGACAGATGGTGCACTGTAAGTTTACCTCGATTTGGCTAAAGTGCTGCCAGGCTGGCTTAAGGGCCATTGAAAGGAGCAGATCCCTGAGAACAGACTCTTCACCTGGACTGGGAGAGAGGCATAGGGCACATGGACACTCACATCCCTCTAATGCCTGCGGACACACACCACTACTTCACATGTAGAGCAGCAAATTCCCTAGCTGAGTGTTCCTCTCCAACCTGGCAATTTCAGTGGAAAGAGAATCCAGCTAAAGTACACAGGACGTCATGGAGCGTTCACAACAGGGAGCCTGCTATGGCAGAATGGCCTCAACTGCAATTCTAGATATTTAGAGAGAGAGAGAGAGAGAGAGAAACCCAAAGCGTGGTGTAGCCTCTGAACTTTGACCCTGGCTTCCCCCACCCCCTTCCTTTTTTATTTTTTTAAAACTTCATCCTGCTATAGGTCAAAAGGTTTTCAGTATAGTTCCTTGCCAAACATGAATCCTTGGTACCGAAGCCCATGCATCACCTTCACCTTTCTTCATGTTCATTTATTAGTTTGAGAATAATTTTGCTAATTGCTGGCCACTTGGATGAGTTTTGTTGTTAAAGACGTCCCTCATTAGAAATTCCTAATTTTAGAAACATTGAGATTAATTACCAACAGAGTAACTAGTCATCCAACACTCCAATCTCTTGTATTCTCTCACCTATTCATACATACCAAAAATAATCTTATGTAATGTAATTAAGTAATAGATGTACTTTGGAGCTTATAGTAGTCTCCAGACCCTGACAGTGATGTTTTGGCTGACATTTATTTTCTAGGTTGCACAAGATGCTGCTATAAATGAATCATGAGTAAATCTGTGAGGTGTGAATAATAGATGGGAGGAGAGGTAAAAACAAAAGAGTGCTGTTATTATTTGTTAATAAGACACTCTGGAGCAACACTAACTAGATCTCATTACCACGCACGCATTCTGCCACCTACGTGCAGCCCACCGTACACACGCACACCTCACGCTCGCACGCTGCACAACTATTTTTACCTGTGATGCCTGTCGTTGCCTAGCACTCTGCAATTACATCCCACTCTCCACCGACGAATGATTAGAGGCAATGATGGATGGGTTAACACTGTCACCTAAGAACGCCTCGGTGCAAAGCTAATTACGGCGGCATACATGTGTCATACGGCTGATACATGTGATAGTCCTCTCAGCCGGCTGCCATCGCTGTGGACGTGCGTGCCGTGCTAATCAACAGATAAGACTGATGAACTTACTGCACTATTCATTACACTTCAGACCCTCGGCAGAAATGTACCCTCAGATTGACAGGACTGGTTTAGATTTGCTTGGCGGTTGCTTTGATAGGTTTTTTTTTTGGTCTTGAAATAATTACAGTACAAAAGGGGATTCTGCTATACACATATTTGACAGTTGTTTTGATACAGGTGGAACATGCGTGTCCGTGATTGGCTAATCCACCTGTCAATCACACCAATCTGAACTTTGAATGTTTTTGCTTCTTTGTGCTTTGTGGTTTTATCATGGGCGGTTTAGATAACAAAATTATGACATATGTAACAAGTTATGATAAATGTTTTAGTTTCCCTCTTGCAACTGAATAACTGATATTTCTTGTAACCACCAGTTCAGACAAATGTTTAATAGGATGTACATTTATTTGATTAAAATATAACATCGATTATTGTACATCAGACAGCACACAGCTCTTCCAACCCCCTATTTCTGTGTGAAACATGTTCACAATGGGATTTGGGCTGCTGATCCGCCTTGCTTTTAAAACACCCCATTACAGTGTGTCTACACTGTCTACTCCTCTCTTTTCCACCCACTTGTAGAATGCTTTAATGATGATGATCAAAACTATCTCCACATCACTGACACTTGGATAATAGCAGGTATATCTTTTTGCCTCTTTTTCGTTTCATACGAGGGTGTTCATGGCACGGCACCACAAAATGAAATGAATGCGCTTGGTGGTGTGCACCTCCCCAAAATGCACATAGGGGCGTGAGACAGGGATGTGAGGGGCCTGCGTTTCTGATTGCCACAACTGCAGCTGGGACTGTAGGCTGAGTAATTGCCTGTCTTGGTTGTGAGAGCGCAGTACCAAGCTAAAAGTCAAGTGCTCTCTCCCTGCTGTAGACCTCATTTGGATTCCACATAGCTAGCTAGCAAGCTAACGCCAGCCCTGGGCCTGTATTATTCATAGCTTGACAGATAGCTCTCACTAAAAGCATTGGAACTGGGCCAGGTGGTGATGGAGCGACAGGGAGAGAGGCTCGGCTGGGCGCTGGGCGGGAGAGGGCCGAATGGAAATGCGAGATAGGATGAGATGAGCAGTGCTAACAGAAACAGCAAAGTGTCTTAGTGGTGTTGGGAAGTGGAGCATGGGTTAAGAAATAAAGGGACATGATGTGAACCCTGAGACAAAAAAAAAAATGTACAGAATCGTCGACGAGGGGACGACACAGAGTTAACACGTACAGCTAAAATTAAATCATATTCTATTTATGAGAGTAATAACCGTGCGAGGCTCCTCCTTGAACCGACACCTTAACGTGGTGGAGGGGTTTGAGTGCCCGAATGATCCCGGGAGCTATGTTGTCGGGGGCTTCATGCCCCTGGTAGGGTCTCCCAAGGCAAACAGGTCCTAGGTGACGGGTCAGACAAAGATCGGTTCAGAAGCCTCTTATGACGACGACACAATCAAGGCAGTTCACGTCGCCCGGATCGGCGTCACCGGGGCCCCATCCTGGAGCCAGGCCTGGGATGGGTGCTCCATGGCGAGCGCCTGGTGGCCGGGTCTTACCCCACGGGGCCCGGCCGGGCACAGCCCGAAAGAGCGACGTGGGGCCGCCCTCCCGTGGGCCCACCACCCGCAGGAGGATCCATAAGGGGCCGGTGCAGAGAGATCTGGGCGGCAGTCGACGGCAGGGGCCTCGGCGACCAGATCTCCAGACAAAGAGACTAACTCTGGGGACATGGAATGTCACCTCGCTGGGGGGGAAAGAGCCTGAGCTTGTGCGGGAGGTTGAGCGATACCGACTAGATATAGTCGGCCTCACCTCCACGCACAGTTTGGGCTCTGGAACCCATCTCCTCGAGAGGGGCTGGACGCTCCACTTCTCTGGTGTTGCCCGCGGGGAGAGGCGGCGGGCTGGTGTGGGCTTGCTGATAGCCCCTCAGCTCAGCCGCCACGTGTTGGAGTTTACCCCGGTGAACGAGAGGGTCGCGTCCCTCCGCCTTCGGGTGGGGGACAGGTCTCTCACTGTTGTGGCGGCCTACGGGCCGAACAGCAGTGCAGAGTACCCGGCCTTCTTGGAGTCCTTGGGAGGGGTACTGGACAGTGCACCGACCGGGGACTCCGTTGTTCTACTGGGGGACTTCAACGCCCACGTGGGCAATGACAGTGACACCTGGAGAGGGGTGATCGGGAAGAACGGCTTCCCCGATCTGAACCCGAGCGGTGTTCAGTTATTGGACTTCTGTGCTAGCCACGGATTGTCCATAACGAACACCATGTTCAAGCACAAGGGTGTCCATCAGTGCACGTGGCACCAGGACACCCTAGGCCGGAGGTCAATGATCGACTTAGTTGTCGTGTCATCAGACCTTCGGCCGCGTGTCTTGGACACTCGGGTGAAGAGAGGGGCAGAGTTGTCAACCGATCACCACCTGGTGGTGAGTTGGATCCGCTGGCGGAGGAGGAAGCCGGACAGACTTGGCAGACCCAAGCGCATTGTGAGGGTCTGTTGGGAACGTCTAGTGGAGCCCTCTGTCAGTAGGGTATTCAACTCGCACCTCCGGGAGAGCTTCTCCCATGTCCCGGGGGAGGCTGGGGACATTGAGTCCGAGTGGACCATGTTCTCCGCCTCCATTGTTGATGGGGCTGCTCGGAGCTGTGGTCGCAAGGTCTCCGGTGCCTGTCGTGGCGGCAACCCCCGAACCCGGTGGTGGACACCGGAAGTAAGGGATGCCGTCAGACTAAAGAAGGAGGCCTATCAGGCCACTCTGGCTTGTAGGTCTCCGGAGGTCATCGACGGGTATCGGCAGGCCAAGCGAGCCGCGGCTCGTGCTGTCGCAGAGGCAAAAACCCGGGCCTGGGAGGAGTTCGGGGAGGCCATGGAGGAGGACTATCGGTCGGCACCAAAGAAATTCTGGCAAACCGTCCGGCGCCTCAGGAAGGGGAAGCAGTGTCTCACAAACACCGTTTACGGTGCGGGTGGAGGCCTGCTGACCTCGACTGGGGATGTCGTCGGACGGTGGAAGGAATACTTTGAGGATCTCCTTAATCCCTCAGTCACGTCTTCTGAAGAGGAAGTAGAGACCGGGGACTCGGAGGCTGGCTCATCCATCACCCAAGCTGAAGTCACTGAGGTTGTCCGCAAACTCCTCGGTGGCAGGGCTCCGGGGGTGGATGAGATCCGCCCTGAGTACCTAAAGTATCTGGATGTTGTAGGACTGTCTTGGTTGACACGTCTCTGCAACATCGCGTGGCGTTCGGGGACCGTGCCTCTGGACTGGCAGACCGGGGTGGTGGTCCCTCTGTTCAAGAAGGGGGACCGGAGGGTGTGTTCCAACTACAGAGGGATCACACTCCTCAGCCTCCCGGGTAAGGTCTATTCCAAGGTACTGGAGAGGAGAATCCGACCGATAGTCGAACCTCGGATTCAGGAGGAGCAGAGTGGTTTTCGTCCCGGTCGTGGAACACTGGACCAGCTCTATACCCTCCATCGGGTGCTCGAGGGTTCATGGGAGTTTGCCCAACCAGTCCACATGTGCTTTGTGGATCTGGAGAAGGCTTTTGACCGTGTCCCTCGGGGTGTCCTTTGGGGGGTGCTCCGGGAGTACGGGGTCCGGGGCCCTTTGCTCAGGGCTGTCCGGTCCCTGTATGACCGGAGCAGGAGCTGTGTTCGCATTGCCGGCAGTAAGTCAGACCTGTTCCCAGTGCATGTTGGACTCTGCCAGGGCTGCCCTGTGTCACCGGTTCTGTTCATAATTTTTATGGACAGAATTTCTAGGCGCAGTCAGGGGTCGGAGGGGGTCCGGTTTGGGGACCACAGGATCTCATCTCTGCTGTTTGCAGACGATGTTGTCCTGATGGCTCCATCAAACCCGGACCTGCAACATGCACTGGGACGGTTTGCAGCCGAGTGTGAAGCGGCTGGGATGAGAATCAGCACCTCCAAATCCGAGGCCATGGTTCTCGACCGGAAAAAGGTGGCTTGCCCTCTCCAGGTGGGTGGGGTGTCCTTGCCCCAAGTGGAGGAGTTCAAGTATCTCGGGGTCTTGTTCACGAGTGAGGGAAGGATGGAGCGTGAGATCGACAGGCGGATCGGTGCAGCGGCTGCAGTGATGCAGTCGCTGCATCGGACCGTTGTGGTAAAGAGGGAGCTGAGCCGAAAGGCAAAGCTCTCTATTTACCGGTCGGTCTACGTTCCTACCCTCACCTATGGTCATGAGCTTTGGGTAGTGACCGAAAGAACAAGATCGCGGATACAAGCGGTCGAAATGAGTTTCCTCCGCCGGGTGGCTGGGCGCTCCCTTAGAGATAAGGTGAGGAGCTCGGCCACACGGGGGGAGCTCGGAGTAGAGCCGCTGCTCCTCCACGTCGAGAGGAGCCAGCTGAGGTGGCTCGGGCATCTGTTCCGGATGCCTCATGGGCGCCTCCCTCGGGAGGTGTTTCAGGCATGTCCCACCGGGAAGAGGCCCCGGGGAAGACCCAGGACACGCTGGAGAGACTATGTCTCTCGGCTGGCCTGGGAACGCCTCGGGATCCCCCCGGAGGAGTTAGAGGAAGTGTCTGGGGAGAAGTCTGGGAGTCCCTGCTCAGACTGCTGCCCCCGCGACCCGGCCCCGGATAAAGCGGCAGAAGATGGATGGATGGATAACCGTGCGAGGGTAGAAGAAGAAGAAGAAGAAGAAGAAGAAGGAGAAGGAGAAGGAGAAGGAGAAGGAGAAGAAGAAGAAGAAGAAGAAGAAGAAGAAGAAGAAGAAGAAGAAGAAGAAGAAGAAGAAGAAGAAGAAGGAGAAGGAGAAGGAGAAGGAGAAGGAGAAGGAGAAGGAGAAGAAGAAGAAGAAGAAGAAGAAGAAGAAGAAGAAGAAGAAGGAGAAGGAGAAGGAGAAGGAGAAGGAGAAGGAGAAGGAGAAGGAGAAGGAGAAGGAGAAGGAGAAGGAGAAGGAGAAGGAGAAGAAGAAGAAGAAGAAGAAGAAGAAGAAGAAGAAGAAGAAGAAGAAGAAGAAGAAGAAGAAAACAGGCAGGCATCCTCCCCCGCCAAGCTCAGCAACCCCTCTGCTTCCATGTGCACGAGCAGATAAGGTCGCATTAATCAAAATCTGCCACTTCCCCTTCCAAAAAAACACAGTGTGTGCCATCAGCCCCCCTCTGCGCAGTATCTGTCACCCAAACGGAAATTTCCATATTTAATGGGGAAGCTTTATATCAGCGAAAAGGCAGTGTGGGCTGATGCTGGAGAGAATGGAGATGGTTGTATCTGTCAGCTCTGTTATTATGCTAAATGTGGTGAGCCTCTGATGCCTTTGTTGGCATTTTATCATGGACTCTAGATGTGTACTTCGTAGGCCTATACTGATATGTATTGTGAATTAAACAACATTTTTAGCTTTTAAAATGCACAGAAGAAGCATTTCAAAGCAAAGTGGCAAAATTTACAGTGGCACTAACACGCAATTCTTCATCATCCCTTCTCCTTTGATGCTATTTGTTTATTTTTTTCTCTTTGGAATATTCTCCAGTATTTGCCTGTGTGCATATTTTGACAAGCCAGCAGAATTACCTCAGTGACATTACCCAGTGTCAGATAAACAGGTGGTGTTTATGTGTTTTTTGCTGGCTTCTCTTTATTCTTCTTTTTAAGCACGTCCCCGAGGAAAGGCATCAAAGGGAATAACAGATTATGTGCAGTGAGTGTGGAGCGTGCCAGGGGGACGTGGGCAAGGGGGGAGGGGGCAGCTGCTCAGGGCCACCTCCGAGCCTGGCACATCACGAACTTTGACCCCTGAATCTCATCACCCCCAGGCAGCCTCCCTTCAGAGCGGCTGCCAACTAAATTACATCAATGTCGCCAAGCCCTGCTCCTTCTCCACCGCTGCAGGAAGTAGGCCTCAAATGCATTTTATGAAGTGCAAAATGGAAATTGACGATCTACTTTTGTATGTTGTAGTCTATGACAAAGCTCCAAAAAATAAATAAATAGTAGTAATAATTGATCTTTTTTTTATTTTTCAAACTATTATACAATGATATAAGGCGATCATGTTTTATACATAACAAGTTACAGTTACGGTTTTGTCAGTCTAAAGTACTCATTCATTCATATTGGTTTTAGTCATACAACTCATCAGAATAAACAACTTCTGTGCCCAATGAGACAAATGTTTCTGCTCCAGAAAGGAATCCCTTCTCAAGATGGCTGCTGGGCGAGCGGCTAACTGGCTGGCATCTGTGGCTATGTGAGAGTAGCTGTGATTGATTGAAGTCATTACACTGAGGGAGAGACTCCTTACCTGGCTAATCCAGGAGTGAATTTAGCTGCAGGATGACAGATAGCCCCCCCAATCCTGCAGCCCACAAGCTCTTCTGCTCACGACTTACCTACAAAATTATGCAAATGAGTTGGGATAATACCCATATTAATATAGAACTACAATCCATCCTAAAATACTTGAAAACTTTCATTTTGGTTGATTGAAGTGATGAAAGACCCATCTAGAACTTTTTTTATGTTTAACTGTTTGTGTAAATAACATTTAAGTAGTAAACTATATTATACATCCTGCACCTGTCTGGTTAATTACTTGACAAACTAAAAAAGCCTTTAAGTAAACTTGGCCATGGTATGGTAACGTTTTAATTTTGGGAGCTATTGGGTGTCTTGTTGATCCAGCAGCAATTGGATTGTAGGCAACCCCACACCTGAGCAGCTCTGACCTGTCTTATCTCATCTGTAATGATATCGGCTCTGTCCCGCCGCCTCATGCTCCTGTGATCCTGTGCTCCCAATATAGACACTGCTGCTGGATAATAGGTTGCATTGTAGAATTTGATTATGCCTTTATCTCAAATGGTGGGCAAGAGCCAGTATAACTGTGGAGATTTACTATTTTTAAAAGAAATATCCCAAAAAGAAATTCACAAACGTTGAACTTCATCATTATTTGTTTGGATTTGGCTCAAAAATATATAACTCTCATGCCTTTAAGTGCTTTCAACTGACAACAATCACACCTTTGGTGGTGAGTAATAGCACCATTTTCTGAGGCTATAGTGAAAAAAAAAGAATCCCTTTTGTTTCTTTTTTGCTGACAGAGAAGATGTTGAACTTTGTGCCAGTTTTTGTTTCGTAGATATGCCCAGTAATTACATAGATAGAGCCATAAGTCCCATTTCACGTTAAAAGCTGTCCTATCTTATTTTCTTGATGAAGAAAAAAATAGACCAGGTCAACAAATCAGCAATCTGACTGTTCAATTATATCATAGAATTCTAACCTGCGCCCCGCCTCAATTTTAAACGATAAGGATTCTAGAATTTTCTGATTTTTCATGTGAATGCAAACTATTCTGGGATGATGCTAGACATTTCAATGTTTTGAGTTGAGAAGACCACTAATTATTCATTTCCCCCTACTTAATAGCACAACCATGATCTTGAATCTCAGAGTAATATTTTTTTCTAATTTCAACACATTTGTGTGCTAAAGAATGAGATGAGTTCATGGACAAACAGACTCTCAACGTGTATAATGTGTGAGCGAGCCATAGGAGCTGATAAGTGAGGCAACGCTGCAGCCGTCAGAAAACGCCCCAAATCGCAGAGTCTGCCATGAGCTGAGCCTCCTGCGCAGAGACACTGTCTTTTGTTCTCCCCTGCTGGAAGGAGAGGGCTGACAGCTCTGAAATGATCCGCGCTACACTTCACACACATACATATACTATTGTCTGAAGCCCTCCACCATATATTACACTGTTTAATCTACAGACCAAGGAATTTAGTGAACACAAATATGCCAACATAAATATGCATGTACATACATGTTGTTTTGTCTATAGGCGTGTTGTCAATGCCCTACCTGCTTGTCTGCGTTTCATTTGCCGACTGCCTGCCATGAGGCTGGCGAATCCCTCATGGATTTCTGGAGGGTATCACCATGGAGACGGCTCTGGCACACGTGTCTATAGATCCTGAGCTGGAGAGGGACACAGCCAGAGGTGCTGCATTTCCACCATCTCTCATCTGCTCACAGACAATGCTCAGATGAGGCTGATGGATGGAGAGGAGAAAATGGGAAAAAGGTGAAAGAGTAAGTGGTGGAAATGTATAAAGAAATTGGTGTGAGAGACAGATTGAAGAAGTATACTGTATACTATGATAGGAGTGATGTATAGTAAGGGCAGAGGCAAGTGAGGTTACTGTGGGCAAGAATTTGAGGTGAGGAAGCAGCTGACAGAGGGACAGTTGATAGAGGGACAAGTGATAAAGAAGCAGAGCAGAGCTCATCCTTGTGCCATGGAGACAAATAGCATAAGATGATAATGACTGGCTAAAGCTTCTGCCCCTGCTGCGAACAGCAGCTAATATGACTGCTAATAAAGGCACCGTGGCATGCTGTCGCATTCCAGCAGTTGCTCAACTGTCAACCAAAATTAGCCAAAGGAGCGCTGCCTTTCTGTCTCATACTAACGCTCCTGAAATGAGGTGCTCTGTAACATTTCCAGACAGTTTTCAGGATTAAAGGGGCACTTGTTCAGACTGTAATAGAATTTGTTCCATTTTATAATACCAAGGATGCCCACTCCATAAAATATCAAGTGGTCTTTTTGTGATTCGGAGCTCTTTTGCCCTTTGATTGCTACGACTCATATTGCACACTCCTCTAAGAACATGTAGTGAATTGGCAAGAGAACTTAAATGGAGTAAATAGAGTAAATGGAATCTATAGCACAATACTAACTCTCCTTCTATCTGTGCAATGCTTTTAGAGAGTTTTCTTTTTTCTTTTTGAATGCCAACTAATTATATGGCAGGAGAAGTGAGAAGCTTTGCCTGATGATGACTATTGTGGCCAAGGTTACACTGCAGGGACTGAACCAGAAGACGTGGGACAGCAGGGTTGTGAAGGCTTCCTGGAGCTTAGTCATCATGGGCTCAGAGCGCCGCCTCTGTGTCACCTGACAGCTGAGGGAGAACACTTCCAGCAGTTACACAACACTATTGTCATTAAGCTATTTACACACAATAAACAGGAGCCAGTGGGTTGGAGATTAAAATTGTGCATCATCAAGCCCGGCTCACGATTTGATATGTATTATTTAAACTCACAACAAATGTGCACTTGACTTGACCTCTTTCAAGTGTACATAGAATTTGTTATGTGGTATCAATTATTCATATCATTATGCTTACATTTTGCATTCATTTTGAACATGTTTTTGGAGTTTTAGGTATAGTCACCATGATATTGTAGCTCTGTTATGGCTCTTAGGCTGCTTTAATGTTGAGTTAAGAGTAGGAGTGAGACTTGCCCTGAGTCCATGTGCCTTTCCTCCTTCACACCTATCCTCCTGTAGCCCGCTGCCTTGGCAGCCACTAACCTGCTGGGACCAGCCCATGATTTATTTGGAGAGGCCCCTGGAACCACGGGGCCAGGATGAGTGGCATTTTAATGTGCTTTTGAGATGTTTGGTCACAAGCACTATTGATCACTGAGCTGCAGAGCACCCCTCCCTCTGACTGTCCCACAGACTCTCAGTCTGCTGGGAGAGCGCTGCTGTCAGGCAGCGAATGGGTTTCCATGTGGGCTTAGATTAATGTAATGAGGCCCCTGGTTGTGAGGCAGTGCATGGGGTCAGACCATTAAGGAATCTATGGCAGGGTGAGATTGAGGCTGCCAGCTGCCCGCACCCTGACTGATGGACATCCAGGGCTCCGTACACATCAGAGAAAGAGTGCGGTGGATGGTCAGTGGAAAACAGAGGATTATAAACACAAAGGTGTGGACAAATTAGTATTTTGAAATACAATTTAAGGAATTATAATATGCCAGAACCACTGCAGTGGTCTGATGTTGGAAACTCTACAGGTAGTACTCACAGACTACTAAATGTGGCTACATTATTTTTGTTACACTGTGTGCTATTCATTCACTCCAGGTCTTACTTTAAGTAGTGCAGGGCCCGGCAAACATCCAGAGGTTGTAAAAATAGGAGCCAAGGATATTTCACAGCTGAGTGAACATGCCCAAAAGCATGTTTACCTCTCCTCCACTCCAGCCTCGACATCAGCTTTATTTGATGACCAAAACACTCCAGTAGATTCATCATCATTCTGAACGTGTTTCTGCTTTTGTTCAGGAGTGCCACACACTAGTCGGATACATGAATGAAAAACAAAGTTAGTCTCTCACTTTGGGGCAGGTATATGCTTTCTGAAGTTTGAAGCATGAAACGGTTTAAAAACCTTGTGATCAATAACCCGGGCGAATACAGATTATCAGATTATCAGATTAGAATGGGTCCCCCTGCTGCAAAGGGAAGCCAGATAATACATTAAATCTTGAGGTGTCTTTGCAAGATTCAATTACTCAGGCTACAGTTTGTCTCCCCCGTACAGTCAATTCCCAGCAAGCAGTTTGTGTTTTTTGCTGCACTGGGTTCACATCAGAACAAGGGCATATCAGTCTGCTACAAAGTGTCAGTGGAGGGTGCAACGTGTTGCTCCTCTGCCTGGAGAACAAACGGATGTTACCTGAATTCAAATGATTAAAAAAACAAGAAAGATGACTTGCTTTGTTTGCTCCACCGATAAAGCCCACACTCACTTTTACTACATTCGAGAAGAAAGAGGGCAGTTTATTATAATAGTATATTAGTTTTTCAGACTTGTCCCCCAAATTATAGGTCAGGATCCATCATTTAGTTGCATTTAGTTTCTCATTTTGTTTACCAGACAGGGGGATGTATTGAACAATGGATAACAATGCAATTGTTCTTTTGGAGCATGCAAAAATTCTGAGTATATCTCCTTGAATATTAAAATTATTTTGATTTATTTAAACTATTAAAAGTGTGAAATTTCTTCACTTTTGGCTAAAAATGTACTGGTACATTTGAGCAAATTGGAATACATTTTGAAAATATCTTCTGAATATTGTATCTAGCTAATGAAAAATGTGTTTTTATTATTATTATTAAAATGTTTACTATTCATTTGGTAAACTATCTAAGTGGATTCAAACCCAAATAATCATAAAAAAGTACATACATGTATTCTGTAATACACAATTACATAATATAAAATCTATAGTGATATTACTATTTTGTAACCTTGTTATTAATTCAAGTTGCATAAGGGCTGCAACGGGATTAGGGACATAACCACACTTAACAACACATTTTAACTGTAATTAAGCTTTGCATGTGACTAACGCATATGACTAACACTTCTTCTTTGTGCCCTCTGTAGTGTGTACGGCTGCCCCGTGGCCAAGAAGAGGAAGAGTCTCGACCGCCAAAGCGTGGAAAGCTCCCCCAAGAGGAGCAGCTACCTAGATGACATGGACAACTCCACGATGGAGGAGTGCTACGACACGGATGGCACGGAGGAGATGGACGAGCGGGAGGAGGAGGAGGAGGGGCCACTAGAGGAGGGCGAGGTGGAGGAGGGATACATGGACTACAATGAGACAGAGGAGCAAGTGGAGCGAGGAGAGCCTGAAGAAGAGGACGAGGTGGAGCAGGAGGACGAAGAGGAGCATGTGGAGGAAGAGGACGATGACGCTGTGGAGGAGGTGGACTATGATGACGAGGATGAAGGAGAGCACAGTCAGGAGCGCGGTGAGACTATTTGCAAATAAATATATAAATCTACATGCATCCAATAATAATTTATCTAGTTAGTCCGTTTTTGTTTTGTTTTGTTTGTTTCCTGTGCGTGACAATAAAAAATAATCACATCCTCATATTGATCAATCCAAATGCTTTGATTCAAATACATCTTTTATAGTAAAAAACAAATCAAAATTGCCTTCAATATTAATGTCTTGAATATAGACAGTGTCAATGCCATTGAACCAAAAAACTAAACAAAATTCCTCCTCCAGATTTGAACTGAGGACTACAATTGTTGTTTTGGAGACATGCAAAATTAGACAATTGTGTATATTGTGTGCTTAATTTTAGTGCCCATTCACATTGTGTGTGATACCATACACCATACACACACCATACAATTATCTTGTTTTCAAGATAATTCCAAACAATGATTGTGATATACATTTTTGTTAATGTCCTAATTGGCTATAGACCTCTTGAATTAAAAGAGCCAAGCATATCATTGATGATTAGAAATGGCACAATCCAGATTTTGATTCCAGTATGGTTAAGTGCCCCGACCTACTGTGCAGTATACTAAACAGAAGGTACAATGTGCAGTAACTACAATAATGGTTCATATTTACCTCAAATAAATGTGGATATTGCCAATTAAAATCTATACAAAATATACATTTTTTCTGTGGTAAAATATGTGTTCTTGCTCACAGCTTTCTTGAAACTTTAAGATACGATAGTTTAGGGAATGTGA
>NW_027315846.1:13357105-13362105 GCF_026437365.1 Eucyclogobius newberryi
TATTCAGACATGGACAATCTTTTGAAACTGGAGGAGACGCTGAGCCCACGCTCAAAGACTTTTGCTAGTTGTGCACAGGAGGAGCGCTATCACCCAAACCACCGAGACTTTGACGAGGACACTGCCTCGGTGACGTCAGACCGATCTGAGGATGTGTTTGACATGACTAAAGGAAACCTCTCTCTACTGGAGAAGGCAATTGCACTAGAGTCCGAACGTGCCAAGGCAATGCGGGATAAAATGGCAGCTGAGGCTGCGAGAAGAGAAGGCGTGAGGTACAGCCATGAAGACCACGGCCCACGGCATGGTTACGGTGTGGAGCGGAAAGCACGGCTTCCTGATAGCATAAAGAAACCATTTTACCATAAAGGTGAGTGGATCTTTCAAACACTGACATGCTCAGATGCATTTGTATTGGACTTTGGTGGGAGAAATGTCTACCTCATTTTAAGCTAAGGTAAAATGTTTGCATGCCTGTGTTCTTCTCTATATTCCATTTGTTGTGACCTGGAGACTAGACAGTCCAAATACAGTACATTCTGGAAACCTCACCATAGCCCCAGGCCAAGCTTTTTCAGTCAATTAGGAAATTCGAATCTTGGTAGCAACAGGAGCGGCTGCAGCTTATGTTGTTAAAATAGGCCAGCATGGAAACATCAGAGGGTAGGCTTGTCAGGCATAAGTAATGGCAATCTGCATGGCATGTTAGGACCGCAAATCTCATCTCTGTGATGCAGTTTGGGTAAAGCTGTCTATTTTTAACCTCTGCATGCAGTCGGGTACGTCAAAACATCATGGAGATTTTGGGCCTATAAGGAAGTGCAGGGACATAATAGTTTATTTTTTGTTGTATTTGAGAGATACATTTCACTGCCATTTACAGAAGTAAGAGTAATGTGGATTGGCTTCTCATCATTTTATGTCATAACCAGAGCCTGGTTTCAGTCACATTGCTTCTGAGAAAGATATCAATTTAATGCAGCAAAATAATATAATTCCTATTCACGCCTTAAATGTCCCACTTTTCTCAGCAGGTATACGCTGTATATGAAATGCCTCTGAAATGATCATTTGAAGAGGCCTCTGTGCCTTACTATTGTTGTAATGCTGAGGTGAGGCAGTGGCATCATGAGAGCACCTTTGTTCAGGTGAGATGGGAGCATCACTTGTTGACCAGTGGACAGTGTGATTTATAGAACCCAGTGTTTGAGGGACACTTTCTGATAGGGATGATCTGATATGGACATTTTGAGCCGATACCAGTATCTGATATTTTCCTTTATTTACCAATATTAAGATTTTGAAATCCATAGCAATAACCTCAAATCTATGTTGAATTATATTATATTACGTTCACAAATTTAAACTTTTTCTTTGTTAAAAGAATAAAATATATACTTATCTGGTATTTAAAATAATTTGTTGAATGTGTGTTTAAACAAAAGCTATAGTTTTAGTCCTACTGGCCTTCTACTTGTTGTCTAATTATTGTCTGTTTAAAAAGACAAATATGAGGACAAACTGGACACAAACTGATTGGGGCAGTGAAGAAAAATTATTAAACATCTTCAACATTTTCAATATTGGAGTGATATCGCTCATATAACTGATAACCCATCCCTATTTTCTGAGAAGCGTTGGGCTTCATAAGAGTAGCACAGAGCTGAGCTGAACATTGAACAGTATCACAATGAGCGATAACGAACGACAGGCCCACTGACTGCACATTAATTATCCAGAGATGGTATGGTAATGGGGCCATTTGCTATGCAAAGAGCAGACCGTCCCCAGCCACAATCAATATCTTCTGCTTTCTAATACTCCTTCCACTTGGCTGCCCCTATTTTCAGCTTTAGGAGCACAGCAGGCAGACTGCAGTAGTACTATGTGTGTATGCACGATCCTATGAGGAATTTCACCCTCATGCAATAATCAGTTAAATCATTTTTAAACTGACATTGGGCTGAATATCTCATTGTACAAAAGAGGACCACTATGGTCAGACCTATACAGTTAGCATCATAGGCTAGTATAGCACCTAAGTGGAAGATGTAGATGAATAATATTCCAGTCCCGTTGACAGGTTGAAATTATAATGTACTGTGGTTCCTGGTTTGTTAAGCTTTTGAACTTTGAGAGAACAAATGTTTTTGTTGTGTAAATTTCCTTATACTGACCAATCAATTTTAAAAAAAACATGTTTTGACCTTGTGTAAGTAAAGTCTGCCAATTGGCACAGCTTGGAACTGCTTACATTGTGGTAGTAACCAAATCTGACCTGGTGTTCAGTGAAACTGGAGAGACAATACTTTTTTGGCAAGTGCATTGTGTGTGACCTTTTATCATCCTCCAGCTCTGAAGATACAAACACAGTGGGCTCTATTGTGCATCACTTGAATCATTTATCTTGCTATGGACACACATTTATTTTCTCAAAAAATGTATCTGTAGATGAGCAATGTATGACTCTCATTGCAGTCTAATCATTGTCCGACCACCAAGTCCCTTCTTCTGTTTAATGCAGAAGGGTCAGAAATCGGACCGTAAAGGTCGTTAAAAAACCTCTCCTAACTTGCAATGCTCCTCAACGACAGTTGCTGATTTGCATCACGTGTCCCTCTTCATGAGACGCCATGTTTTGCCGCTTTTTCAGAAATGTATGAAAATGGAAATAGATGGGGAGATATATATTTGTTGTTTTAATATGATTCTGTAGGAGGACAAACATGACACAGACATTATTAACGTTTTCCAATGCTGTAAAATGTTTTATAATAAATACTCAATTTTCTGTCAACAAAGCTTTGCATCATAGCCTGCGACACACGTTTCAGCGCGGTGCACATGGGCAGCGCAGTGCTGGGCAGGTGGCTGTTGTAAACAAACTGCAACGAAAAACAAGCTGATGAGAACAGAGGATTCCAGGAAGAATGGACCGAATCATTTGCTTTCATTGCCAATGCGGGAGGATTGTCTGCATGTTTGCTTTGTAATGAGAAGTTGTCAAATAACAAAAAGAGTAATTTGGAAAGACATTTCCAGGGAAGGCATGCTAAATTTGCAGCTGACCACCCAGTTGGGAGCGAGAGAAAAAGTGTTATTTCAGCACTTCCGGAGAAATGAGAGGAGCACAAAGATAGATAGAAGTGGATTGCATCTCCAAATTCCACTACTGCTGCTAGTTTTGTTGCAACCCGGGAGATTATAAAGCGTGGAAAACCGTTCGTAGATGGTGAGTACATGAAGGATTCTCCGCAAAGACGGTAGTGTAGGAAAGGGCCAGGCAACATCACCAATCCGCAAATCAAAGACATTATTTCAGCTCCAACACACTCAATGTATGTTGCCTGTGACGAGTCGTGTGATGTGATCGGTATTGAACAGGCAGCGCTGTTATGCAGGTATGTGAAAACTCAGATGGGCCGCAAGAAGAAATATAATTGCAGACTGTGTTCAATTCCACTGTTGCCCGCATATGAGGGAAAGAGAAGAGGATTGTATAGTTATTGAGGTTTGAAGAGGACTGCGTTATTGTTTTTTCAAATCCTCAAAATATCCATGAAGTGAAACTTAAAGCACCAAATATCGTATCGCAGAGTAGTCACGTGGTGCGTCACTCTCTCCAGGGGGCGCTGCAGGGAACATTTAAACAGGAATGCTCATTGTGTATTTGTAGCCTTAATAGTAGGCTAAAATAGCTAATACAGACTTACAGCCTGTGTTCCCTTCATATAAGGCTTTTAATGTTGTGCGGCTCCAGACAGCTTTGTGCTTTGTTTGGTTGGTCTGATATGGCTCTTTGAACATTTTAGGTTGGCGACTCCTGGTTTAGAGACAAACTGTCGCTTTTTAATTGGTTAATCCACCTGTCAATCATGCTCACTTGAAATTGAGGAGACAGGATATGATTCCAGCCCAAAACGTCTTACTGTTCAATAAGCTATGGATGTAACTATATTTTTGGCGCTTTGTATGTGTACCTTTTCTTTGCACTTTGTGGGAATGTATTTGTTATTTTTGAGGTTGAAGATTTGAGCTGCAAGAGTCAAATATGTAACTCCAAAAACTCATTAGAGATACTAACTAACAACTTGAGTGTTTCATTCTGCTATTCATTTATTTATTACAGGTTGTTCATGTTTTTAACAATATTGTACAATTAGAAACAGTTTTTTTGTGATTACCCTGATGACAGGCCATTTGTGCTGTAGTCATGGATGCAAAACTGATGGATGCTTTTGCTCCCAGATATATCCCGGGCAGACAAAAAGGAGAGTCGGTGTCCCACGCCGGGCTGTGACGGCACGGGTCATGTGACAGGCCTGTACCCACACCATCGGAGTTTGTCGGGCTGTCCGCACAAAGACAGAGTGCCTCCTGAAAGTGAGTATTTTAGCCACACAAAACACCAACCACTTCCTGTGACGTTCAGGATTCAGCATGCATCCTGTTTCTGCCACGGTGTCGGGCTGGTCCTGTACTTTCAGCAGCATGACAGAGCTGCACTGCTCTTGACCTGTAGTTTGGGGTCATTATTTTGCCTGGGGTTATATTATTTTTGCTTGTTGATGTTGAGTTGTGGTGATGCAACTGGCAAAAGCGGAAACAACTGCATTTTATCATATAACACTCAAACAGTGAGAACTGCTTAAGCTTTCACGTCTGTTTTTTGTTTTTTTGTCATTGTGCTGTGTAAATATTCTGATGGACGATCCACCAGCTGCTTTGCCTGGATGTCATTAAACATGTCTCTCTATCTTGCATTTATTCAATGACCCATGTTGTCTTTCTAAAAATGAAATGAAAAGTATCTTGGAAAAAACCTACGACTGCCTTGTACTGTGAACGGGGTCGCCTCTCCACAGATTTGACCTGTAACTTGGCTTGTACACACGGAGATAGAGTTTAAGTTCAATGCTATACTGTGGGACATAGACAAAGCAATAATAACATCTCAAGCAAGTGGCAGACTCGGAATACAAATACCCCCCTTTATCTTT